>NC_089796.1:36876663-36914163 GCF_040412425.1 Macrobrachium rosenbergii | reverse complement strand
TCAAGTCTTCCGCGAGCAGTGGCGGCTCACCGCAGAATATGTAGGTTATAGGGTTTTTTCATCAGATTCGTGCAGGATCATTTAACCCTAAATCTGAAATTATATGTGATGTCTGTCTTTACCAGATCTGATTTTAGAATCATTATATTGTTATATCATCATGCTCATCAATATAAAAGTTTAGGTCAGAGATGATCATGTTATTTTAACATATGATTGCCATTAACCGCTAGTTACTTACCGTGCATCATTTTTGTTATAATGCCAAAGGGTTCATTTTAGCATTAACCATTTTGGTGTTCTAATTGACCCTAGAATTTTTTCAGCATTTTTCTCTCGTAGCTAGAACTAGAACGTTGCTGATGCGAAGAAAATAGCATAAGTATACCTTAGTTTAACCATCCCACTGAGCTGATTAACAGCTCTCCTAGGCGTGGCCCGAAGGATTAGACTTATTTTACGTGGCTAAGAACCAACTGGTTACCTAGCAACGGACCTACAGCTTCATTGTAGAATCCGAACCACATTATACCGAGAAATGAATTTCTATCACCAGAAATAAATTCCTCTATGTCTTCATTGGCTGGCCGGAGACTCGAACTCGGGCCTAGCAGAGTGCTAGCCGACAACTCTACCTACTCTTCCAACGAGGAGCTAGAGTTGAGAGGGCAGATTTCGTACTCTGAACTGCAGCAGCAGTAGGGTGATATATAGTACAAGTGAATGTTTGTATGTTTGTGCGCTATAGAAATCCGAACCGCTTGACCCAAAAAAATTTTGCACGCGGCCCCTGTGTCACTCCAGAAAGATTATAAACTCAAAATTAAACCCCTACCCCGTGACATATATACAAACAGACAAAACAAATGAAATTTCCGTTATACCGGTGCTGTTCACCTTTTCTTCGGTAACTTTATAGGAGTAACCAATAGCCTGGGCCGAAAACCACCACCTTTTCTGCTGGTAACGACTCACTGCAAACCCTATAATCAATTTAGTACATCCAAAAAATTTAACAGATGTGTTTGACTCTATTAGAATTACTTGCATTCAGTCACAAAGCAATGTAATTCAAAATATAACTTCTACCACCACACCAGTCAGCCTTTGCTATCCTCGCCAAGGAAAAAAAGTAGTAACAGACCAAATGCTTCTGTGACAGACCTACTCCCTTATTAAAAAATTACTCTCGTAAAAATTACCACATTTTTATTTTTTACTTTTCATCTTAAGCCAAACGTATCTTAATTGTACCCTGCCAATAAAATACAAATTCGTGAGCACCCTGTGGTATTACCATCATCATATCTAAGTGCTTAATCCACGAAAAAAATAAAAAAAACTTCATAGTTACGGGCACAACTCTGGAGATGAAGAACTAACTCATCGTCGAAACGAACCATCCGCGCATGCGTATTAGCAGAGCAAATGCTTCTGCAACAGACCTACCCCCACATTAAAAAATTATTTGCGACGAAATTACCACATTTTTTTCAGAACTCATCTTAAGCCAAACGTATCTTAATCATACCCTGCCAATAAAATAAGAATTCTTAAGTGCCTTGAGGTATTACTATCATCATATCTAAGTATCAAATCTACTAAAAAAATACGTCGTATTTATGGGCTTAACTCTGGAGATAAAGAACTGCCGTTCATCCTATTTAGCCTACAACAATAAGTCCCTGTACCTGGATAAAAGAGACAGTCACCACAGTAATACCTGGATAAAAGGAACAGTTACCACAGTAATACCTGGATAAAAGGGACAGCCATCACAGTAATACCTGGATAAAAGGGACAGTCACCACAGTAATACCTGGATAAAAGGAACAGTTACCACAGTAATACCTGGATAAAAGGGACAGCCATCACAGTAATACCTGGATAAAGGGACAGTCACCACAGTAATACCTGGATAAAAGGGACAGTCATCACAGTAATACCTGGATAAAAGGGACAGTCACCACAGTAATACCTGGATAAAAGGGACAGTCACCACAGTAATACCTGGATAAAAGGGACAGTCACCACATTAATACCTGGATAAAAGGGGACAGTCACCACAGTAATACCTGGATAAAAGGGGACAGTCACCACAGTAATGCCTGGATAAAAGGGGACAGTCACCACAGTAATACCTGGATAAAAGGGACAGTCACCACAGTAATACCTGGATAACAGGGACAGTCACCACAGTAATACCTGGATAAAAGGGACAGTCACCACAGTAATACCTGGATAAAAGGGGACAGTCACCACAGTAATACCTGGATAAAAGGGGATAGTCACCACAGTAATACCTGGATAAAAGGGACAGTCACCACAGTAATACCTGGATAACAGGGACAGTCACCACAGTAATACCTGGATAAAAGGGACAGTCACCACAGTAATACCTGGATAAAAGGGACAGTCACCACAGTAATACCTGGATAACAGGGACAGTCACCACAGTAATACCTGGATAAAAGGGGACAGTCACCACAGTAATACCTGGATAAAAGGGGACAGTCACCACAGTAATACCTGGATAAAAGGGACAGTCACCACAGTAATACCTGGATAACAGGGACAGTCACCACAGTAATACCTGGATAAAGGGACAGTCACCACAGTAATACCTGGATAAAGGGACAGTCACCACAGTAATACCTGGATAAAGGGGACAGTCACCACAGTAATACCTGGATAAAGGGACAGTCACCACAGTAATACCTGGATAAAGGGACAGTCACCACAGTAATACCTGGATAAAAGGGGACAGTCACCACAGTAATACCTGGATAAAAGGGACAGTCACCACAGTAATACCTGGATAACAGGGACAGTCACCACAGTAATACCTGGATAAAAGGGACAGTCACCACAGTAATACCTGGATAAAAGGGACAGTCACCACAGTAATACCTGGATAAAAGGGGACAGTCACCACAGTAATACCTGGATAAAGGGGGACAGTCACCTGGATAAAAGGGACAGTCACCACAGTAACCTGGATAAAAGGGACAGTCACCACAGTAATACCTGGATAAAAGGGACAGTCACCACAGTAATACCTGGATAAAAGGGACAGTCACCACAGTAATACCTGGATAAAAGGGGACAGTCACCACAGTAATACCTGGATAAAAGGGACAGTCACCACAGTAATACCTGGATAACAGGGACAGTTACCACAGTAATACCTGGATAAAAGGGACAGACAGTACAGTAATACCTGTTTAAAGGTGACAGACAGCACAGTAATACCTGGATAAAAACGACAGTCACCACAGTAATACCTGGATAAAGGGGACAGTCTCCACAGTAATACCTGTATAAAAGGGACAAACAGCAGAGTAATACCTGGTTAAATGTGACAGACAGCACAGTAATAACTGGATGAACGGGGCAGTAATCACAGTAATACCTGAATTAAAGGGACAGTCACCACAGTAATACTTGGATAAAAGGGACAGTCGCAAAGTAATGCCTGGATAAAAGGGACAGACAGCACAGTAATACCTGGATGAAAGGGACAGTCACCACAGTAATACCAGGATAGAAGGGCCAGACAGAACAGTATTACCTGAATGAAAGGGCCAGTCACCACAGTAATACCTGGATTAAAGGGACAGTCACCATAGCTATACCTGGATAAAAGGGACAGACAGAACAGTATTACCTGAATGAAAGGGACAGTCACCACAGTAACATCTAACATCTGTCAGTTCACCAACAACTGTTCGAAGGATGAATGTCCACTTGAAAAAAGTAAAACTGTCAGTCGGACCGTCATCATAAACCCCTCCCCCTCTCCCTTCTCCCTCTTCTCCCCTTTTCCCTCCCCCTTCCCTTTTCCCGCCCCCTACCCATAGACTGTCATTCAGAGTTTTCCCGGCCAGCGTAGTGTTGGTCAGCTAGTTTATATAAATAAATATAGACAGTATTTTATATATATATATATATATATATATATATATATATATATATATATATATATATATATATATATATATATATATGTATATATATATATATTCACTTGCATATTATCTGTCATTATAAAGTACCTAATTCTGGCTCTAGATTTTCTTTACTTTGCGTATCAGTAAGTTAATCAGCATTATTGTCAGGATTTTGCTCTAGTACTGTATAACCTACTCTGACAAATGCAAGCTCACTCCTGTAATATGTTACTGCTGTGATGAAATGGTCGCCTAATGGAAGTCATATTGCCAAAATGTTGAGGCAATGCACTGCCCAGTTTCATTTAGTAATGAAACAGAGCTGCGTAAAAGATGGTGGTTAAGGATGGATGCTTGGTGAAGATACTACAGTCTCGCGATGTGATCTTTATCTTTCCTCAGATATTAATAATCTAACCCTTTGGAAGGAACGTAAAAGCAGAAACCCTTGTAAAAATAAATTATATCCTCCGAAGGAAGACTTTCCCTTCTGAGGGTAAAAAATCCCTTCCCAAGAAAGTATATGAAAAAATTTCTTTGGAAGGAAAGATTCTAAATATTTTTCTATTCATAGATTCTTATTATTTTTGTAGAAAAAGAGGTGCTGATCTATTTTGTTTCTAAGGAAATATAATAAATAATATCTTCATGAGGAAATAAGTTTTATTCAATGACTTCCTTATTTTAAACAAAGTGGTTACATTTTTCCGGAAAGAACGAAGGCAAAAAAAGTTCTCCCAAGAAGAAAAGTCTGTAAATTGCTTCTCTTTATGTAACAATATAAAAAAAATTAGCCTTAAGAAAAATACTGAATCCTTCTAAGCAAATGCAATAATCTTTCTAAGATTCATAAGTAATATCACCCCGAAAAACAATTTATAGTATCTCTCCCAAACAAAAATTATAATTCCTTTCTATTTGAGTGATAGATGTAAAAAAATTGTGCTCCTAAGGAAATGAGTTAAGCTATTTCCCGTGAAGAAAGGGTATTTAATCTTTACTGATTATGGTGATTATTAATTGAAATAACTGCTTCCACTTTTCCTGTTTCTTCCATCATTTCCCTTGTTACTCACGGCCCATGGGGTTGATCGAGTACAACCAGAGTAGCTTTACTGTTGATTTTCCTATTGGGTCCCGTCCCGTTCTCGAGACTAATCTTGTAACAAGTTCTTGACTGAACTGAGGTAGTTCATAATATTTCCAATAAGACTGTCTTCCTCCAAATAAGTCTTGAAAGCTACACAAAATCGCTGCAAATCTGAATGAACTTCCTAAGGCCAAATACCCGCTTGTAAAGACGAATGTGGAAGCTAACTTCATCCAATCGTTCCCATTTTTATTTGGCAACACCCACCTTCAACAAGGTCTTGTTTGTCGAGGATCTAATTGTTGTCTAGTAATGGAAGTCATATCAGGTGAGGCGTGGCTTAATGTGACAAATGTGAGGCAGAATAGCAACAAAACATTAACCCTAAATTTAGGTTTTCTTTGTCCAGAGTGTTTAGCAGTACCCATCAATAATTAATAAGGGAAAATATCATTATAATTTTCTCGGTAAGTTTTCGAACTCTATGTATTGCATCACAGCAATTTAAATTTCGTCTATTTAGCTTGTTTTGCCACCTAACTCATCAGACCTTTTGTTGTTGCTGCGAGTTTTTAGAATTTTCCTTTATACTACAAAAACAGTTTATCTCGAAGCATCCCGCTTTTCTTTCATTTGAATTTAACATCCATTCTTCACTTCCATAAAGTGAAGGTGGCTCAACAATACCCTCATACGTTCCAACCTGGAGTAAGCAGAGACTCCAAAACGCTCCTAAATCCTCAGCATGCTCACTGCTACCTTACGGCTTACTATCTATCGCCCTAACCCATTATCCATTACATTACTCCCAATACTCACACAAATCAATTGCTTCCATCACCATGCCACCTATATTAGAATTTATTGCGCCATCTCCCTAGTTTCCATTTACCACCCTCATAACCTTGCACAGTATTTGTTCATTTTTACTTAGCTTTCTCCTTTTGCATCACTTTCAATCTTGCGGTAGTCTCTGCATTTTCTCTTCACTCTCCCTTATTTGCAATGTATCATATGCACACCGCATTCATCATCCACGTTCTCAACTCACAATGCTCAGCCTAATACATTTGTAATCTTTCTGCCATTTCCATAGTCTTCGTGATCCTAGAATCTCTACCTCTCCTTAGTTCTACATTCTCCGTCTATCCAATAAATCTCTAGGCTTTACTTTAAGTAGCCTTCACACCAACCTGAACTCTGAGAATGCTCTTATTCTCAGTTGATGTCGTTGCACGGGGGTGAGAATTTGGTCCCCCCGGCCTTGAAGAGGCGTATCTGCCATACAGGGGATATCCTTGGCATACGTGTCACTTCCTAGAGCTATAATGTCCAGGCAACACCAGTTTTAACACCGTGGTTTACCCTGTTAACTTATCTCTGGTAACTGGAACCTAGAGACATTTGAATGAAGACTGTTCATTTGTTAATGCAAAACTGATGAGAATTGTTATTCTACAGCTCCTCTTATTTCAACCTTATGCATTTGGAAACTGTTGCTGACAGTTATAACAAAGAATCATGTACAAGACTAAAGAGGTAAAAATAGCACTAAAATGTTATGATTATTAAAGAAATAGAATGATTATAAAGTCTTATAAAAAGTATGTTTGCCTGTAAAGGTTTTTTTTTTTTTAACTGGCAAGGTACGCTGGTTGTTTCAAAGCGATATTGCCAAGTGCATGGACCCTTATTCTAAATATTGGTTGGCTGCCAGTTTTATTATCCTGTAGATAATTATTATCTGTCATTTTACATATTTTTGGTAAATCACCTGTTTCGACTTCCTTAAGAAAAGGTAGGCAAAATCAGTGATAGTTTCGAAGATTTGAGAATAGTATATGTTATTATCTAATTGTTTATAAATAATAGTTACATTTAATTCTTGTCATTGCATAGTAATTGTTCCACATCATTTTAATAATTCACTCGCTACAGAAGATATTAATTTTACAGTGTTTTAATATTATTTTAGTAAACGAGATAATTCAACCTCGGGGAATGCACACCGGCCTGTGACTGGGTCGCCACTGATGCCTGCTTTGTAACAAAAATGACTTGGTACTCCACGCGAACAAACGCACACTCCTCATCTGCTTGTGTCCACTAACAGCTGGTATGCTTGGTTTTCACCTAGGTATCATAATGAGTGAAGAGTCTAAAGCACTCCTCCGTGAAATTAACTGAACTTCCGTGTGCTCTGTTGTTGGCTTTAAGAGAAAGAGGCCCATTCGCCATTTAGGAAGCACTTCCTCCCTCGGAGGGGTTCACAGCCAACCTGCCAGAATCCCAAGTCATTGGCACTTCCTACAACATAACCTGAGTAACACCTGACATTTTCATTTGATACGTTGCATTGAAGCTCTTCTGAAGGTCGTGACTCCATTACTGGCGGATTTATTCGTTGTTTGTGTGACTTGGTTGATTTATTAATCTTTTGCAGTTGATACATGAACTGATTTAGTATGCCATTATATAGACTGTTTCATTATTTATTCTTGTAATTACAAAGTCAATCACAAGTATTTGTAACGAAGCCGTATTTAGAAATTTCTTTATGCGAGCTACATTTGTTAGGATGTGATGGTGTTTTCACTATGTTTACTGATCGATCTGGGATTTCAAGTTCACCTATTATCATAGTCAAGTTCCTCACTTTCTTTAAAATGTGTACTTCTAGGATATAAGGGTTCTTTTTTTCCCGTCTCAGTATGCAGTCTGTTTATTATTCTTTAGTTTCAGTCTTCGCCTCAACATCTGACTTCATTCTGATCCTTTATTTAGCTGGAATATCTTCACTGTTTTCTATAGCCTTGTGTGTCATCTGCGAGAACGTTACACTTTATGGTTTGTTTTTGTTGTTTTTATATAATCAATAATAGTTCATTTCTGTGTTACACGAATAATGTCGGTCCCAGGACACAGTTTTGTGGTACTCCCCTTCGTAGAGATTTTGTGGCATTTTTTTGCGGTTTTAGATTTGTACTTTAGATTTGAACTCCTAAACATACCAGTACATTATGTTCAAAGTCTATTCGTTCAGGTCTTGAATAATCCTGCGCTTAAGCATAGTAGTGGTAAGACTGCAAAATGAGCAATGTTTATGCATTTCAGAACGTCGTTTATCACAGAGCACAAGACAGTGCTGTATATGTATAGTGAAGTTTTTTTTTTTTTTTTTTTTTTCAGAACGTTGACTCATTTTCTGGTAAGATTTGCTCCTTTCAACTTGTCCAGTGAGCTGCTGGTACGCTAATACTGCAGTCGCTTTGGATCGGAAAAACAAGTTGGATTACGATCTCTACGAATCTGAATATAGTTCATCCACTTTTCATTCTTGAAAATTGCCTTCACACGTCAATTTCTCCCCGTTATGGTGCTTAAATGTTCCTAAGTTCATATTTATCGCATTATATCAAAAGGAAATTTTTCAGCTGTTTGATTGTCTGCCAGAGAAAATGTTTCAGTATCTCAATATGCGTTTTGGTTTGTTTTTTTACATTGGCATAATAAAATCCAGTTTTTCAATTCTTAGTTTATTTCATTTTCACTCGACCTTTTTTCTCATCAAAGAAATTTGCAAATTTGTTTGCAAATAGTTCCCCTTTTCTGAGGCGCTTATTTCCGTTCTTCTCCTTATTAAACCATTGACAAACAGGCAGTTTTTTTGTTTCTACTTGATTATGGTATTTCCTTGTCTCTGCTGTTTGAATTCATCAACTGTTAAATTTACTGAAATAAATGACCCTCCATTTGATAATACAAATGTCATTTATGAAATTCTGTAAAGATTGCCGTGAAGAAGTGGTCAAAATGGTCAAATAATGACTCCCAGAATAAGTCATCATATGTCCTGTTCCCGGTAGGGATCATATCCATTGTTTTCTACCTAAGGATAAATGTTAGCTCTCTATCAATTAAAGTTCTGGAAAAGTATTGTTTTATATAGCGATTGTTAAAAGAAATGTTATGAAATCCATTATGAGATAACTAAAGTCAGATTGTATTTTAGGATTGCCAAGGAGCCACTTTTCATTTACAGGAATTTCTCTTATCGTGGACTATTCACTCGTGAAAGTATGTTGTTTAGCTGGTACTAATTTTTGAATTTTAATTTATACATTCAGTATCAGTTTCTGCCATCCCCTCAGCTCTCTCTAACTTTGTCCTCTTCTCTGAAGAAGTGTTGAATAAATACACGAAAATGCTAGTTGCTGATGCACGCTTTCATGCATCCTTCTGGCTCTGACCATTGTGACTACAACACACACTCATATACTATTTATATTATATATATAATATATATATATATATATATATATATATATATATATATATATATATATATATATATATATATATATATATATAAACAGAGAGATAGATGTAATTTTGTGAAACTGTAGCTACAAAGTGAAGTGACTGTGTTTGTTTTGCTGAATAGGTCAGCCAAACGATCACAACCAAGGTTTTTCGGAGAAGTATATAAAATCACAAGGTATTCATGTATAAGTACAGAAAAATAATCGAACTAGCAAACAAGAATTTCTCTCTCTCTCTCTCTCTCTCTCTCTCTCTCTCTCTCTCTCTCTCTCTCTCTCTCTCTGTGTGTGTGTGTGTGTGTGTGTGTAGCAAACATCACGGCAATCAAGGCTAAAAATGACCTTCTCTGGGTGCTTTCATATTTTTGTAGACGTTCACCGCCAGCCTCATTTAAGTGTTTACTATGACAGATATGGTAGCAGCAATACTCAGTCCGTCTCCTTTCCCCAGCCACTCTGTTTTATCCGTTCTGGTTGCGAAGTTGCAACTTTTCCTTCCTCCTTTTGGTAGTGGCTGCTGTGGCCTTACCCTTATATGCTGCATTCTTCTTTCTTCGTGATATTCCTCGTACCTTATAACAACCTTACAGTGATTATGCCTGCTATTCCTATGTTTTGTGCGGTTAAGAATGTTATTTTGTTTTCTCTTTACTCATTCTTGTATGTGTTTCAGTGTGCATTTGTATGGAGGGGAAGTTATTCAAAAATTTCTTTCCTTTAACGTAATTTTAGATTGCGCCATCACCCTTCCGTGTTAATCCAATATGTTGCTGACGTGTTTTTATATGCTAATAGAATAGCTACACACATGGACAGAAAAACATTTGCAGAAAAAGCTAAGGGGAAGAGTAAATGTTGGCAGGAAAGCTTTTGAAAAAATGAATGCCTTTATAACAAAGATGAAAATGGAGAGATGCTGTCTGACGGAAATGTAGTGCTGTGTCAGTGGAGTGAACGTTTTGGAAGATTTCTTGAATGCCCTGGGAAAAGCAGAGTCAGATCAGAATGATGCAAGTGGAAGTGGTAAATGTATGTCTCGGGTCTGTGGCTAAGATCAAAGTTTAGTGAGCGTAAGTATAAAAGAGACTGTGGAAGTGGCTGTTGTGGATGTCTAAGTTCAATCAAGTGGCTGACGATCGGAAAGGCACCTGGAAGTGACGGAATTATTGCAAATGAGATGCTGCTGTGTAGCGTTGAAATAGACAGTACTGCTAAGGCTGATTAAGTAACTGGCCAATGTGTGTAAGGTATGTTATGATGAAGGTCATTTACTAAAGAAATGGGAGAGAGGAGTGATTAACCGCTTTCTACAAAGGAAAAGGTGAAGGAGATGACTGCTAGAATAATAGGTGCATGACATTGCCTAAGTGTGCAGGGGAAAAGGTGCGCTCAAGGCAATTAGCAATAGTGTGTCTGGATCAAATATTTTTTTACGAAACGGTGATAAGAGATGTATCAAAAATAAAGGAAACCCTCACAGAAGAATGTATAGTAGCAACGTATAGGGTGCCAAGAAGTATAGTGTGGAAGGCAGCTTATGAAGTGATTAAAAGTTTTTATGATGAAAGCGAAGTATGCGTTAGAATATGGAGATGAGAGAGAGGCATGTTTTGTGTAAGTGCTTGTGTTAGAGAAGGTGTGACGTGTCTTAGTGACTGTTTATGATCTTTGTGGATGCAGTGATTGGATAAGTTAGAGGACTTTAAATGTATGTGAAAGTGATAGGAGAGGAAAATGGGTTGTAAGTAGAGTGTAAATTGTCTGATATTTGTGGAAGAAACATTGTTGATTGAGAATAGTGATAAGAAATTGTAGAAGTTTTTGGAAGAGCTGGAAAGTGTTTGTCACAAAATCAAGTTTAAAGGCAGTAACAGGAATAAGGTTACGATGGTAAACGGAAATCAGGAAGATGGAACAATATTAATGTGGACGGTGAGGGAATCGAAGTGGTGGATTTATATGGTGGGTATTTGGGCATAGATTTAAATGGATGAAAAGAGGAGTCTCAGCATAACATGGCTGAGGCAAGAAAGTTAGAATATGTGAAGGATCTGCTGAGTTACCTGTCTTTTATGGAAGTCAATTGTCAATTTTCCATACAAATGGAAGAAAAAAAAGTTGATGCAGTTGAAATATATTGTGTTTAGTATTATGGAATCAATATGATTGTAAAAAAGAGAAACATGGAGTTACATACATTGTTTTTGTACGTGCCAAAAGAATTCGATTATTTTGAGATGGTGTGATCACATGCAGAGAAAGCTTTGTGGGAAGAGAACGTAGCTGCAAAGAGTTGGAAGAAAAGATTGGGTGAAGACCTCCAAAGTGTTTGATAGATCAAGTGCAAGATGTACTAATGCAGATGGCTTTAAATAACCAGGAAAGCGAGTGTTCAGGCTAGTTGGAGATGCAGGATAATGTGGTGGTGTTGGGGATTTGACATGGTTTGAATGGGCGTCGTGCAAAGGCGTATGAAATGTTTGATGCTGTGGAAGCTTTCAGTAAACAGAATATATAACTGATTCAGCAGGCAAAATATGACTGCGGCATTCACCATCCTCTTGTTTTTTATGAAGCCACCTTCTTTTTAATAAAAAAAAAAAAAAATATATATATATATATATATATATATATATATATATATATATATATATATATATATATATATATATATATATATATATACATATATATATATATATATATATATATATATATATATATATATATATATATATATATATTATATATATATATATATATATATATATATATATATATATATATATATATATATATATATATATATATATATATATATATATATATATATATTATATATATATATATATATATATATATATATATATATATATATATATATATATATATATATATATATATATATAATATATATATATATATATATATATATATGAAATATTTTCTGTTAAAACAGAATTCCATCAAATGTAAGGGATCCCATAGAAATGCCAAAATGTGGAAAATAAAAGCTATATTTCAGAGACCGAACTACCTCACTCCTCAGGCAAATAGTGAATGAGAGAAAGTTACAGAAAAGCGGTATTTATACCAGAAAATCCATAGGTCTGCCATTAAGTCACTCCAGTTGGCAGTTTCTCTTTAATCTTCTTGATCGTTGGTTGAAGGAAAACTTTATCTATAATATCTGAATCCCACGCACCGCTTGAAAGATTCACGGTGTTTCTTTGTTTAATCAAAGCTGATTCCACCATCTGGCTTTTGAACCGACAATTGCTGCTATAAATTATACGAGACATATTCCAGTTTATTCTGTGGCTATGGTTATTTATGTGGTTAAAAATAACTGAGCTTTGTTGGCCGTACGTAACTGTAACTGAACGTTTATGCTGTAATTAATCTCTGGGGGAGTGATTTGCCTGTGAAACCGATATAAGATTGGTCACAGTCGAGGCAAGGGATTTCATAAACTGTGTCTTTGGGGGACTGGTTTTTGTTGGACGTTAATCAGGGATTTGGCTAAGGTACTTGGGTAGGTAAAAGAAAATTGGTTAGAGTTTCCAAGTGTCTGTGTCAAAGTCTTAATCCTGTTCAGGTGTGGGAGTTTTATTTTATTGTTGTGGGTCTCTAGGGTCTTTTTATGGGAGGGTAGAAAACAGTGTTTGCTTTATGGATTGATTTCCACCGTCCCTCCCATAACAAAACCAGAGAGACGCCCAACAATAAAATAAAAATCCCACACCTGGAAAGGACTAAGACGTTGACACAGACACTTGGAAACTCTAACCCTTTTGCTTTTACCTACCCAAATACCTTGGCCAAATCCCTAATTAACGTCCAACAAAAACCAGTCCCCAAAGTCACAGGAGTTTATGAAATCCCTTGCCTCGACTGTGACCAATCTTATATCGGTTTCACAGTCAGGCAGATCACTCGCCAAGAGATTAATACAGCATAATCATTCAGTTAGGTACGGACAACAGAGCTCAGCAGTTTTTAACCACATAAATAACCATAACCACAGAATAAACTGGAATATGCCTCGTATAATTTATAGCAGCAATTGTCGGTTCAAAAGCCAAATGGTGGAATCATCTCTGATTAAACAAAGAAACACCATCAATCTTTCAAGAGGTGCGTGGGATTCAGATATTACAGATAAAAAAGATTAAGGAGAAATTGCCAACTGGAGTGACTTAATGGCAGACCTATGGATCTTCTGGTATAAATACCGCTTTTCTGTAACCTTTTCTCAATTGCTATTTGCCTGAGGAGAGAGACAATTCAGTCTCTGAAATATAACTTTTATTTTCCACATTTTGGCGTTTCTATGGACTCCATATATATATATTATATATATATATATATATATATATATATATATATATATATATATATATATATATATATATATATATATATATATATATATATATATATATATATAATATATATATATATATATATATATATATATATATATATATATATATATATAAGTGAATGTTTGCAGTTGGGCTTCTATAAAAATCCAAACCACGTGACAGACCCAGACAAAATTTTACACACGGACTGTATTTCACCCCAGAAAGGTTTTTAACTCAAAATCAAACCCCTACCCCATGACATACATACAAATACGGACAAAACAAATGAAATTTTCGTTTTTACATCATCTTTTCCTTCAGTTTTCTGGGTTTATTCTCATTTCTCACCTGACGCTTCCCCTTTTCTTATATATAAATAAAATTATTGTTTATGGTTATATAACAGAATGATATATATTCATTTCTATCTTTTATCAACGCGTATTTATTCAAAACAACAAATATCGATTGCTTAACATTCCTACAAGCAGGGGAAGATTTTGTTACATGATTACATTATTGTACAAACTGACCAATTTCACATACGCAACATCTGGCAACCGCTTCATCATGCTAAAAGCGATAATCACAAGTCATTTGCCCCGCCCATTCATACATATGGTTGAAGATATTATATGATATAATAAGTAAATAAACACACTCCCTTTTTGTGTACGGTGTTAAAATGGTCCTACACACGATCCTACATTACTTATTACATGATCACCAACATTGTGTAGGAACAAGCTTACGCAACACGTCAATTTATAACTTTTGCTGATGTAATCATGCACAGTAAGGAATAGTATTCCCATCATTTAGGAAAATGAAATTATTGTTTATGGTTATATATTAGAATGATATATATTAATTTCTACCTTTTATCAATGCATATTTATTCAAAACAATAAGTACCTAGTGCCTAACATTCCTCCAAAAAGGGAAAGATATTGTTTGATTCATGATTACGTTATTGTACGAATTGACCATGTTTATAGATGCCAAACGTGTAACTTTATCCACAATTCTAAGTTAAGGAATTTGATGTCATTGTAAAGATAAAAAATATGTATCAAGTTGAAGTTGGCCGTATAGGAAAGTGTTTTGCCATTTTTTTTCCTTATCATGATGAAGGGGTGGAAGGCTAACTCTTGCAGCAATTAATAATACGAAAGAAGTAAAAAGGTGTAACAGAGTATAGACTAAATATTTCTTATTAAAAAAAGACGTCAATTCTCATACAATATTAATGAATAAGATTAATTTAGAATTGAGGGGTTGCTTCAGTTGTTTATGAATTGGACAGTGAAGTTTACTCTCATTATAGTAACATATCATAAAAAGGCATCATTGGCCTAGGCCTTTACCAAATTTTCTGTATCACATGGAAATATTGTTTTAGATTTTTATTGAATGGTTTCGACTTATAACGGACTACAAATAGTGTTGAAGGGTTCAACAGTCAGATGAATAAAGCCTATAAATAATTTATTCATATTGTGATCAGAGCATCTGAGATGTTTTCCAGATGAAATACAGCGGCAAACTATCATGAAATTGGTGCTAACCTGTCCATACATGCAATTACCTGTCAGTTGGTCGGAAGATATTTAGGTAATAGCATCAGTTCATCCGTTCTGGTGAGTGGACTGTGTCTGCCCACAAACTGTTGTCTACACATAAGTTTTAATGGCAGTTTCGATGGACTAACAGGAGAAATGACAAGTAAACTTGATCGTGAATACACAGCCTTAGGTTGTTGAATTCTATAATAGTGAATGGGTGTGTTGGGAGAGAGTGAGAGAGTAAGAGGAGAAGGAGAGAGAGAATGGGAGTTTTAGGGGGGAGAAAGCAGAGAGAGAGAGAGAGAGAGAGAGAGAGAGAGATAGTTTATCGAATGTCATTCAGATTTTTCAGGTCAACACCAGGTTGATCACTAATATATATATATATATATATATATATATATATATATATATATATATATATATATATATATATATATATATATATATATATATATATATATATATATATATATATATATATATATATATATATATATATATATATATATATATATATATATATATATACCGTGATTTATATACATTCATATATATTATAAATATCGCTCAATATATATATATATATATATCAGGAATATTTATTTATTTATTATCATATAGGGGAATTTTTAAAGTAATAAATGGATCAGAACATCCGCGTCTCGATGGTGTGACCGTCGAATGATTTATATACATTCGAAGGATAAATGTCGCTCTATTTATCAAATTCACGCTACTTCAGTGATAATATCCCCATCGGAATTATCAGCGAAGGAATTTTAAAGTGATAAATGGATCAGAACATCCGCGTCTCGATGGTGTGACCGTCGAATGGAGTAGTTACCGTGTCGAGGATCGAGACCCGGCGGTTCTGGTGTATTTATCATTTATATATATTTATTTATATATAGACACACACACACAACACAAGTAACGTGACATGTATATATTAAGCAACATTTGTAGCGACAAATATGGGCGGTGTCTCATTATATATATAGTGCCCATTAGCCTACAAGCGGTCGTGGTTGACACACACACATCTATACAGTTAGAACTCACACACAATGCATAGACTCACCTGGAAATCGAGCGAGTCCAGCAACTGCTGACCATCAGCAGATTTCAGGATAAAGTAATACAAGATGTAATAAGGAAAACTGAACAGTTTTACAACAATGAAACCAGAACAACAGGTGACAGTGATAAAAACGTCATAATCTACCATCGGACTGACTAAAGAGAAAAATTTGAAGAGGAGAAGAAGGCGTTCACCAGCATAATGAGCAGAGGGATAACGCCCAAAGCCCCCTTCGGAACGGGTTCAAGGTCGCATCTATTGCAAGCCTAATTTGACTGCTTCCCTCGCAATGAGGAACAACACCAACAAAGAAGACAGTGCCAACGTCGTTTACCGCTTTACTTGCCAGGGAGGATGTACCAGTCCTCAGAAAAAAAAAAAAAACGTACGTTGGATACATTTCCACAACGTTAAAAAGACGTCTGCATGCCCATCGTAATAATGGGGCCATTCACCAACACTACGTCGACCTTCACAACCGAAAACCGACGACTCAGAAACTGGTGGAGAATACCAACATCGTCTGTACGTAACAAAATCTCCACCGACTAACCTTAGCATTTTATTACAAAGACCAACTCTGATGTTCCGCCAACCTGAAGCAGAAAGATCCCTCCCATCTTTTAGGTGGCCAATATCGTCTAACACCGAAATAAGTCAGATAATGGCAACAACACTTCTTGAATCACGCCTCTCTCTCTCTCTCTCTCTCTCTCTCTCTCTCTCTCTCTCTCTCTCTCCTCTCCCCTTCCCCGTTCCCTTCAGTCCCTTCAGTCCCTTACCCTTCTTCCTTCCTCAGTAATCCTATCCCCGCACCTCAGGTTAAATTTTCGTTTATGACCATAACAACCAGAACACGTGGTTTTTGTTGTCATTATAGTCCACTTAGAAAATTTTTGGTTACTGTAAATCTTATTGTAATGTGTTATTCTTGCACAATTTAAATTCCGCTGATATCATTTTTTGTACTTTATTTTGTTGTCTTGTATTTAAATGTATTGTTAATATTTGTGGACGCTACAATAAAACGACAGAACGCAAAGTTCTTTACTGGCTGCTCTATGAGCAAGAGCCCGTGCTGGCACAAAGCCAGGTCAATCAAAAACAACGAGCAAAGATAATGCAGTACACTTTGAAGAGGTCACGACAAGTGACGAAACAGCCGTGGTGTTCCATTCCCAGTAAATGGAACAGAATTAATCTTCGTTTCTTCTTCAATCAAGTACACTTAGAAGAACGCAGATTTAGAAAGTATTGTGAAGTTAATGAAAAACTTGATCAGCAACCAAAAAGCCATCGAATTCAACGAAATGTGCATACAAGAAAAACTTTGTCCCAAAAGCATATATATATGTATGTATGTATATATATATATATATATATATATATATATATATATATATATATATATATATATATATATATATATATATATATATATATTGTTACGTGTTGGGTCAGGTTGGAAGATTAGAAATTAATTGTAGTTGAAGGTTGCCTTATGGGCCAACACCCAGCTCCTAGCACATAAGCAATAAATGTAAACAGTGATCCCACTTGCCTTGTAATTTTCATTTAAACATAACTCAAACAACTAGAATTAATCTTGGCAGGCTTTCAATTCAACCATCAATTGCACACTCAATGTGCCACAACAATTATAGTTACAAATGAAATGGAATAAATCTGGTGAGGGTACAGCCCAATAAAAAGAGCAACAAGAATCTTATAACAACTCTTCAGTAACTGGTTTCTACAATGAGATTAATTAATGTTCTGCATTGGAATTAATATTCTGCAAGGGAAATGCTTGACGGAGCTGTAACACATGCCCCTCAGTGACTATCACTTTCAGAAGTTATCTTGCTGTTGGCAAGGGTAAGATGAATTCTTCTAAGGCAAACATTCACAAGGTGCAGGTTGCAGAACTCGGAGGGCCAGATAACCAGACTCTGGAGAAGATTACCAGGTAAGCATCCACAGGCCCAAAAGATTCTCTCGCTCGAAATAATTACTTACCGTGTAGGAATGTATTACTCTAAATTTAATTAGCAAGGGTTCACACAATGGGGGATGCTTTAATTTATATCCTTGAGCAATATTAATTCAGTACTGGACTTGAATCATGACAGAAATTGACATACTAGGTTTGTAGACAAAGGGGCTTGACTTTGGAGAGTGGAAATATTGGAACAAAGGAAAGATATAAGAGATTCGAGTGAAAGAAACAGAAACTGGCATTAATTGCTAAAATCCAGACCTACCTGTAACTTCTGTGCAGTTGAGCTCGATTGCAGTGAGATGGATCCAGTCGGCTTGTCCTTAACAATTACAAACATGTGGTTCATGAGAGGACAAAGACATGGGCACCAAAGACTGGTGCTAAGGGAGACAAATGAACGTCTCAACAGTTAGTGCAGGAATGAAGTCGAATTCTGGTCTGTTGGACCTCCCTTAACTTTGGAGGGCGGAGCGACTCCTCAGGTGTCTGGAAAGCAAACTAACAGCCAGCAAAAGAGGTTTACAGTAAACAGGTCATATGGTTAGAAAATTTAAAAGTCAACCTACCATGCCTACTTCCTGCCGTGACTAATTCGGCCTACCTCTTAATCTGCTTCTTCCTCACAAACAGTTCCCCACATCGTATGAGAAAGGGGGTCAGGACCCCATACTATACTCCCATTTGGTCTGCTCCAGTCTCAAAGAAATCTAGACCCTAAGATAATAGGCTGGAGAGAGGAGAACAGCGAATATTATATTTGCACCATCTGGAAGAGAAGCGATGCATAATCCCCGAAGGTTATTTATAGATGCTGCAACAAGAATTGAGAGAGAGAACACTCAGGATACGACCTGAGGACAGACATCCTTACCTTGCCTCCCCTCTCAACCACGTGTTCGACCCCGGGGCTCAAACCAGTATACTTTGTAGTAGCATTACAGTTCCCTCCTCCATCGTCAGTGCCCTACTGAACGAGGACATCGTAATCTTGGCAAAGGTAATATGCTGGAGTAAGGTTCTTTTTAGCCAGTCACGATTCCTGTTATTTCTCTGCCTGATTTTTCTTTTATTTTCCATTGTGCAATCACCTTCAGTAATTTGTGTTGGAGCATTCAGTGTTAACATAATTATGCATTAGGACTGAACTGAATTATTTGGCACCATCTGTGCATTCCTCAGTTTCCCTTTGAGCATCTTACTATCATTGCAAGTAACCATCTTGCATATTTTGCAGATAGGCCTCGACTGTGGAATCTCTTGGCTCCATCTATGTGCAGTCCCCCTTCTATCCCCCACTGCGATGTTCCTGTTATGAAGACATCGTCGGAGTAGAATATTTATTCTGTGTAGGATTCATTATTTTAGCAGGCCCTTATTATTACCTGCCAGTAATTCATCATTCTTTTGATCTGTGTTTGTTATGTAAATATAATTAGTTAAAAGAACCGCTGAGTTTACGTAATTTTTCCTTCACTTGAAGAATGCCCTAACCCATAGATTTCCTTTTTATTTTGTCTATGAATTGTCCTAATATTGAGTCAGATATGTAATAAATAAAAGGAACTCCCTGCATTCATCTGTTGCCACTCAGAATCAAGTAAGTATCCCCTGAACATTCTTAGCAAATATATATATATATATATATATATATATATATATATATATATATATATATATATATATATATATATATATATATATATATATATATATATATATATATATATATATATATATATATATATATATATATATATATATATATATATATATATATATATATATATATATATATATATATATATATATATATATATATATATATATATATATATATATATATATATATATATATATATATATATATATATATATATATATATATATATATATATACATATATATATATATATATATATATAATATATATATATTATACATTATATATATCATATTTATATATAATGTATACTATATATAAATATAATATCTATATATACATACATACACATACATATATATATATATATATATATATATATATATATATATATATATATATATATATATATATGATATATATATATACATATATTTATATACATATATATATGATTCATATACAATCATTATTTATCACATCACCGTGATTCATATACAACAAACGTCCTTTAATATCCAATTCGCTCTACCTAGGAAATAATATATTTTCATATATGTTACCGAAGGGGATTTTTTTTTTTTTTTTTAGTTGATAATAAGTCCACCGTCCCGTGTGTGTGTGTGTGTGTGTGTGTGTAATCTACGTATGATTTACTCTTAACGTAGATAAATCTTGCGTCTGTTTTGAATATAATAAGTTTGAGACTAAACCATAAATTTGATTATTTTGTCTGATGGATTTGTAAAATGGACTGGGGCGTCTTAAATGTATAATAATATATAAAAGGCAGGCTAGTTCATGTAAGTGCTATTTCAGAGCGTTTTCTCTTAAAACGCCGAGGAAAGGTTTCCCTTCTCTTTTTCACTGACATCATTTTTTTCTTTCTCTCTCTCTCCTCCGGCCTTCCATCAGTTAATCCCTTAAGGCATGATACATTGTGAAGGGCGTAAGTGACATTTGAGTGCTGTTGTCACCCGAATAAAAGGTGATAGTAGACCTTGATAAATTTTCCCCGAAACTCTGAATTTAGAGGATTAAAGAGCGCCAACTCAGTCTTGCTCTGTGACGTCACTTTCTCGGTGACTCGGTAGGCAAAATGTAGTAATCACGAAGAATATTATGGAGAGATGGCCCTAGTTGCTGTAGGTAAACTCTCAGTGTTTGAAGGAAGCTCGACGTTTTTTTTTTTACTTGCCTGGGGCATGCCGTATAGCCTATTCATTTCTTCATTTTCCCAGGAGTTACCAAATAATTCAGATTTTGTAATTATGGCGTGACTTATTGAATGCTATTTTTTGCCGCTGGAACTGAGTTATTCAAAGGGTTAATGACCTTCCCGATATGCTCGTTGTCGAGTCGTTTTCATTTTAATGGCGGTGTCGTGAACTCTTCGGATTCGGGATTTCCTCTCCACTGCTTTCCATGTCGCGATCGCTGCACTTCTTCCAACTATTATAGTGGTGAAGGGAGTAGTAGTCTAAATTTTCCTCTGAAACGGCCACCTGATAGTTTGTGGCAGCTTGTGAACCATCTCTTAATAACGCCTCTATTACGGCTCATCCTTGTAAGTCTGCAGTGTCTGATTTTTATTCTTTTTTAAGTATGTTCACAATTCAATCAATTTTGGTTCACATTAAGTGTTAGGATACCCTTTCAAAATAGGTTTCTGCATAGAAGGAAATTCTTTAAGTTTATCATTCTTGAAAGAGAGAGAAGTTGGTTGTTATTGCCAAAGTCAGTGACTCATCTCTGGAAATATAATAAACTTATATTGTTGAATCAAGGTTAACGTGGATTTGCTTTTTAGGGGTTTAATAGTCCTTAGCTAATCCGTTATCATTCACCGTTTAGTGTCTATTTTGAAATGACAAGTATGTGTAACAGCAGACCGTTACCTATCAAAGGTCGTCCCTCGCTAGGAAATCATTTTACTTTTGGGCATAGATAGAACATGTAACAGGCATCGCAAAACGATCATTCAATGTCTCAGCAGTTGAAAGCGTTTCCTTACAGTGAATTTCTTTTTGCCTCATGATCTACACACATTGGGTTTCTTATATGGTCCCACACCACCGAAGGCGCCGTGTGGGACCTGCAGGATTATTTGTCATATACAGTACATACGTGCGCAGAGACATTCACAGAATCACAGGACCCACTTCACGTCGATAGTTGCAGTAATGTATTAGTTAATGTACACTTCAGTCACTTGGCTTTAAGAATCAAACCTCCTTCCCTCCTGCTAAAGACGGCGTTTGCCTACCATGCAGAAGAGCGAGCGGCGCTCTTGCGACGGATACGACCCTCTCTGGCAGACATTTGGTAGCGATTTAGAATCGTCTCATTGTTGGTTGTGCCATTTCTCCGACCCCAAAAGACTTACAAAACTCCCCATTAGATCGGGGAAGGAGAGAAGATCTCTAAACAAATGGGCACAAAGAAAGGGGATGTCTTTTTGGGAGGTCTCGCAAGAAGAATGAGATCATGACACCTTGCAAGAGGAATGGCATCGTGAAATAGTCAGTCAATTGTTGCAGGTTTGCAGTACAAGGAATCTTCACGACAAGGATGGGAGATATATAACACGCACCGTTTAAAACTGAGTAGAGAGGGAAAACGTACAGCAACAAATTTATTGAGACGCCCTTTAAGGAGAAGGAAGATTATGAGACTATATTACAGGGATTTAGTGAACGACGGCAGAGAGAGAGGCAGAGAGAGAGAGAGAGAGAGAGAGAGAGAGAGAGAGGGAGAGAGAGAGAGTTGAGGTAAGAGAGAGACCGTTTCGACATCCTTTGACAATTTAAATTTCAGGTTTCATTGGATGACAGAGCAGCATGAATCTTTCACTATCCATTGGGTACCCTAATTCGACCAGTCATTAATAGGTTTTTTTTTTATATGTAGCGAAAATCGGAAAAAAAGAATGAATTTGTACCAACGCCATAATTTTTCGGCAAACCTGAACCAGTTGTTATTTGTAGCCATTTTGCTAGTTACAGTCGTATGATATGGGTTAAATAAGACTCCAACATTAAGTGCTTACGGATTTCTTATATTCCTCTGCATATTTTGACATGTTATCCATAATGAAAATAGCCAAAATTATTAAAGCAGCAATAATTGTAATCGATATTGAGAATCAGTCATTTTTTCACATAAAGTTGCTCGTGTTGTCTTACAGATATATTAATAAGAAGAAAAGAGGGAATCCTAGACTTAACTAACTCTAAGGACACAAGTATCTGGTTAAAGGAAGATTGCTCACCGCGCCAAGACTGCTGAATTCCGATGGATCTGTATTTTTCACTTGTCAGAATCTTTGGACCAGACGTCTAGAGTCTGAGGACATCCTGGGTGTTGGCATTTAAATCCACGGTGTTTCCATAGGTGAGGTTAACCTCCCCGTAGAGTTGATTTCTTTGATTTGCTAATGAAAACAACTTTGCTTTGTGTTTTGCATAGCTGTAAAGCTGGATGGTCACTGCATTCATAACTGCATTGTTTACACCTTTCGGGCTACCTTGTTTAGTACTTTAATATGGTTCCTTGAGAAAAGAGTAACAGACAGACCGCAAATGTGAGTGGTTGGTATTCGACATCTGTTTGGAAGATTCACAGCTGTTCAAGGGAAGGCAGCATATGAAATCATTGTACCACCTCCCCGTTTGGTTCTGCGTGGTTACCAAGAGAAACCAATCTGCATGTATGTTGAAATTTATATAAAAATATTCGGTTACCTAATAGGAGATATCAGTGTCACTAATACGATAGTCGCTAAATCATCGGTTATTAAATAAGATTTTAAATATCATATTAACTACACCCAAAATATATTGAATTCACAAGAGAAACTGTGAATTGCGCATTGTTCAAATTTATCGTCAAACTGACTGGCGACGAAGCACGTGGACAGACAAGCCTATTCTTCCTTCTAGATGTTTTTCTTGTGTATGGCTTCCGCTCAAAAAATGTACAGCCATTAGTTTGCCCTGTTGAGTTGTGGAGGACCAACAAGCTTTCCGAAAATAAAGGCACGCATATGGAAATCTCTAAAACATTCAAGTGTTCCTTCAGTAGAGCACGACTTGTCCAGTGGTCCATGTGTACTGTGAGAGAATCGTATTTCAACGAAATTTTATTCGAAAAAAAGTTAGTGAAAACTAATATTTGCAAAGATGAGAAAACTAAGAATGTTTAAGAACAGATTTTTCACTGTACAGGAATTAGAGTAAAATGACAAGCCATTGTAAATAAACACGAGGGACTGCTGAGATAAAGGAAGTGTATGAAGAAATGACTGTTTTAAAGAAATATGCTTTTCAGGCACATGGGAGTAGAAAAGTTGGGGAGTGTGTGTACCATGGAAGAATTTTTCTTTGGTAAGAATGTAGTTCAGAGGAAATAATCCTTCCTTAAATAATGCAATCACGAGGAGATTTACTGTCCTCAGGCTATAGTTTTGCGCAGGACCAGGCATATAAATACGCATTTGAAGGTCTTTTTGTGTTGAAGGATACTGAAAGAACAACTATAGTTGACAGAAGGAAAGATTTAGAATATGCACTTGTAATAACCTTTGCAGGGGAAATCTAGAGTTGGCTAGAAGTACCCTTTGCGACATTTGCCGCCGCATAGAAACACCTTGAAGTTTAAAATACAATTGAGTAGAAGAACTCGGTGGTTAAGGATGTATTTGGTTGGGAGAGCTCTTTGGTAGATGATGCAGAAGGTTAGAAGATCACTGTGATGAAACAAAAACTGCGGCATTGTGCATTGTTCAAGTACAAAATACAGTTTAAACGAGTTCAACGACAACACATTCCGCATTGCCTAACCCATTTTACTAATCATTTTATTAAAAATCTGTGCGTCCGTGCACTTCACATTTTGTCCTTAGACAGCGACACTCCCTTTGTCTCTGAAAGTCATATGGAAGAAATGCGTGTTGAACATTTAGCGAAGTTATTCTGAATAAGAAAACAAAAGTAGTACGGGTTAAGTCTTCAGCTGTAAAAATCCTATAAAAAACATCTTGGATAAATATTCTAATATTCCAGTGAGGTCTTGTGGAAGAGTATGAAGTTGGGGAACAGGATTGCTGGAGTGAGTGAATAGATAAGGAAGCCTTATTTGGTAAATGTGCTGCTGAAAAAAATAACTTTTGTGAAAAACACAGTTGGGAGGAAATGAAAGAGCAAAACTCAGCATTTGGGAAAAATACACTCGAGAGAGAGACATGTTTTGACAGACGTCGTTGCAAGTGACTGAAATAATACCTCTTTTGAGAAAAATAATGATACTGGGGTAAAAGATTTGAAGAATTTTTGTCGCTGAAGTAAGCCTGCAAGTTATCATTTACAAATGGAACGATATTTTCATGACCCACTAGTATAGAATTTTTTAGTCCTAGCTGCCTTGGGGACTTACGAGTATCCATGAACTTTTCAGTTTCCTAAACAACTTAGGGTATTTTTTTATTATTTTTTTTTTAGATATGAGCCAAAACCTACTTAAAAGCTACAAAACATTTCACTTTGGAAACTCCTTTATCCAGAATGATGTCTCAGGTTGCCCCAGAATTTTCTCTTGCTCTCCTCTCGTACAATCGGTAACAACATCTCAATATAGTTGAAAAGGAAGTTGTTTGTATACAGATTGGGAAGAGGCGTTGCTAGAGACTGCTAACGTCCAAACAGAAATTACTGGTGCAAGATAATTATCGCCAGCACGATTAAATTTCTGATACGAAGACAGTTCAGTAAGAAGTGCAGTTCTTTGTTAGGAATAGTTTCTGAATAAAAAGATAATGAGTGCCACGGAAAATATTTCTCTGCAAAATCTGCGTATTGGAAAATTCTGTGGTAAAATCATTTCGTTCAAATGCTTTTTTTGGAAAGTGATAAAGTGAAAACAATGCCCAAAAGATTACGGTGTTGAGTTAGGTGCTTGAAAATAAAGTTGGGAAAAGATTTATGTTCACAGAACTGCAAGTTCTAGAAAGACTTATGTGATTTCAGAGATATAAAAGAGATTGGTACTGTGAAAAATGCATTAGTAAGAAAACTATATTGGTGCGAAATACGTTGAGAAAAAGCTAGGTTTTGTGAAAAAGCCACTGCGAGGGAGAATGAGGCTATATAAAATACAATTGCGAGAGAAGAAGAATGTTTTAAAAAAGCGCTCACGGTGAAAATACATTTCCCTTTAAGGAGTGCATTATTTAAGCTAGCAATTTCAAACAGATTTTTTACGAAAACAGAGCAACTCGCACGATCTTTCAGCCTTCGCCGCCTTAAAACATGTAAGCTCAGAGCAAGTACAACCATAAATTCTCAAGCGGTGAGCGTTAATGATACAGGCAAACATTTTTTGCTCGCCACGTGACAAGAAAAATCAGAGACGATTTGGCTCTGTTTAAATGCCTCAGCAACATCCATTCTAAATATTTCTGTGTATATATATATATATATATATATATATATATATATATATATATATATATATATATATATATATATATATATACATATATATATATATATATATATATATATATATATATATATATATATATATATATATATATATATATATATATATATATATATATATATATATATATATATATATATATATATATATATATATATATATATATATATATATATATATATATATATATATATATATATATATATGTTATATATATGTTGTTGTAATTTTAAAGCTGGGGTCTTGCTAGGTAAATGGGGTATACTAGGATGATACGCAACTTACCTTAATTACCAAAAGAATCTGGACTCTGGCCTTGAAGACAGCTAAAATTACAAACAACAAATTACATCTGAAGGCCTACTTCAAGAGGGAAGTGATTAGGTAAACTCTGGGGTTTATCTTAATTCATTATATTTACAAAAGAAAACACATCAGAAGAATGGTAGCGTAATTCTGGGGTAATGAGGCAAGAACAAATGGCGGGGAATTTCCTGGAGGAAATACAAATGGGTTGCCTGCTCCAAAAGGCATTGATTATGAAGCAGTGACCGCTACACACTCAAGATGATGCACAGATCAACAGCAGAATACTCCTAATCTGCAATCGATACACTTATGGTTACTCAACCGAAACTAGCGCTGTAATGAGGGAATTGAGGAATTGTATAGAAGATGCCTAGACCAAACTCAATTCCAGTGACTCGAACGTCATACGCTTACATTACAGTCCTCGTAAATGCTTTGCAAATTTAACAGCACAAAATATAAAGCAATGCAAGTCTCACTGTAAGTATATCACACCATGAAATGAAAGGAACTTAGTTTGAGGAGAACAGGGAATGTGGCTGACGAAAAACCTTAAATCCTGGTACTTTACCTTTCTTTAGGACCTGAAGTTCTCTTCTTATGAGGGCCAGCGAGAGGGAGGGCAATTGAATTAATTCACAGAAAAAAAAGTTACTTTTGGATACTGCCAACCATGTGTCGAAAATAGGCAGTTTAATGGAGCAAGGAACGGAGCTCTGCTTTCCATGGCCGCCACTGTACAATTCTGAGAGCGAGCTTCTCTCTCCAAGGCCCTTTATAGCTTCGGAAGTTATGTCTTTCTCTTCCTAGACGGCGTTGTGATCGCTGCCCGCATGGAAATGCAGGCAGCATGGTTCCGATTTTAAAATGGCGGAACACATGTGTTCAACCCACCAGCTGACCTGCCTTGGGCTACGATTAGTTCTGGTAGGGTCTGCAACTGGAATTAATGGATTTCCGACAGCACTTTGAACAAGAAAGGGATTAAAGTGGTTTTCCCCCCCAAAGGCAGTGGTGAGAGAGGTTTTAGAGGCTAATGTGCTTACAGTGAATTATACTAAATTGAAGTTATTGAATTACTTAGTCCTTTTTCTTTGAATTATTGCGTGAAAGATGGAGTAGGAGGGACTACTCTTAATAATGAATATATCCTTAACGCCCCAGACGAGAGAGATGACTGACTTCTCTTTCAAGAAGTAATTCCAGCGCCGTAATACTGCTTAGAAAATAAAGAAATGTATTTGATTACGAAGACACTGAAAAAAACCATCGATTATTCTGTTCATTCCAAGTCAGTTTTCCATGAATCATCACCCTGGTGAGAAGGTATCAGATTGTTGCAGAGTTTGACATTTGTCGGCTACAGATAATTTAACAGTTAAACATTCCTGATTTTGCTCATTACCTAGATTCTCTTGCTACTCAGATCTGTACCCCAAAACATTAAAACATATCGATTGATTTCTTATTGTTTTTTAAAGAATGCGAAACATTCTTCACGTGTTCCTTACCTGTCTTGTTATATTTTCAAGATCGCTAATACAAAAAGTTTGGTGGACCAAGAGCATTTCGCGCCAACCAAAGACCCTTTCATCGGGAAGACATGACGAGGACAGTTTTCGTGGGAATTATCCTTCAAAAAAGCAAGACTCATTTTTATGTTTATAGTTGAAAGCTGTCCGTTGTTATTCACCTTTTTTCTGTAACACTGTTATTATTATTATTATTATTATTAGTAGTAGTAGTAGTAGTAGTAGTATTATTATTATTTTGTTTAAATGGTTCTTGATAAGGAGTTGAGATTTCTTTCTACTGACTCTTGACCACAGAAGAAAGATAATAGATAATGAGATGAGAGTCAGCTCATCTAAAATAACATGTCATTTTTTTCTTTTCGTTATGCTGATGCAATCAAAGTTGAAACCTAAATAAACGTGTCACGAGTTAGTTAAATTACTGGCATGAGGGAAAGCAGCGTCATTCTGGCGTAGATAAACGGAAAGACAACGCGGCACAACAGATCGCACAATTGTGATGCTAAATCTCATCCATACAACTTATTGTCGTCTCATACCACAAACACTACCTTGACCCCCGCCCCACTCCCACCCTCACCCCCACCTCCACGACTCCGTCTTCAGATATCCAGTCACTGTTACCCCGGGTGGAAATAATATATTGCTCCTCTGTAAGTAGAAAATAGTTGACAAGGATTTACGAGCTTTTTAAACCTCAACTCCAAGAAGCTTCCATAAATCCCGCAAACTAGGATACAGCAATCAACTTCTATTTTTCCGTCTGGTACTTGCGGTGTGTGTGTGTGTGTGTGTGTGTGTGTGTGTGTGTACGTCTGGTTATGTCTGAAGGTGATGCGAGAAGACGTCCCACTATATGTGGAAGGGGGCCTGCGCCCCCCTCGTAACCACCACCCTCTGGTTCCTAAACAACTTTTGTGATTTAGTATATTGTTTACTTGCTTTTATTCCGTGTACATTTTCGGGAGGCTCGTGAGATGGCGTGTGTTGTCGTTTTGTGGCAACGCTTGTTTGGATGAACGTTTAGTCAACACCAGATGGACGATAAACCTTGCGGGGGATAATGGGGTTATCGTCTTTATTGTTCTCGAACTTAAGGTTTATTTAGGCTTGTGGCTTTGCATGCTGGTTGAGTCGGCATCGTTTTGGGTTCGTTCAGAAGATTCGCCGACCACACCTGGTGTCTCCCCTTCCTTCACTCTCCTCCCTAACCCCTCCCCCCCTACCTATTCCCTTCCCTCTTTACCTATGTCTCGGCTCTTCCCATTCTATCCCTTATGGGGGAGGTGGCACCCAATTGACTCCTAGGCTTCATATTTCTCTCTCTCTCTCTCTCTCTCTCTCTCTCTCTCTCTCTCTCTCTCTCTCTCTCTCTCTCTCTCTGCGAAGGTGGTGATAGTGGCAGGCGGATATTTTTTATAATTTATTTTTAGGGGAGGAGGATTTAAGCAACCCCTTCCTCATTCTCTTCCCAGCTCCCCTTCCACAGTACCCCATCCCACACCAACCCTACAAACCCGACGGGACTTTCATTTAACTCTTTATTGAGACAGATGCCCGCTCGCTTTTTTCCCCCCATGACTTTTATAAACACGTATCTCTTAAATTACAATTTTTTCCTTTTTTCAGCTTAATTTCTTTGTCTATTTTCCGATTGTGTCGTGATGGCAATTTCCCTGTATTTTTGCAACGCCATGATGAACGATGTTCCTCTCTTCTTCTTTTTCCATGAAGAAGCGTTCGCATTTTGGTTACTGTGGCCATAAATCCCCTTAGTATAATGAGCCATTGCATATTTGTTTCTTTTTTTCTTTGTTAATCATCTTTACAAATAAATCCACATTATACTTCATTTAGATTTACCGTTTTCTGAACGTTTATTGGTTATATGTATTAATTTCCTACTCGTTTGAGCTAACGCATTATTTTAAGCCACGTAATACATATTTAATCTAGTATATCTATATAGGTAGTTTCCTAGCTATCAACATAAATCCACATCATATGTAATGCAGACCTCTGTTGTAGATTGATTATGTTGTGTACATTTATATTAGACAGTCGACTTTCCTTTCCTGATCACCAATAAGAGCGAGAGCTGAAAACAGTCTACTTCACAATTGATTTTGTTTGCTGTTCTTCGAAATGAACCCATACGACTTCAGTTTTAGATTTCTGTCTGTCCGTCCGCACTTTTTCTGTCCGTCCGCACTTTTTCTGTCCGCCCTCCGATCTTACAAACTACTAAGGCTAGAGGGCTGCAAATTGGTATGCTGATCATCCACCCTCCAGTCATCAAACATTCCAAACTGCAGCCCTCTAGTCTCAGTAGTTTTTATTATATTTAAGGTTAAAGTTAGCCATGATCGTGCGGACTGGCACCGCTATATGTGCCAACAACACAGGCCACCAACGGGCCGTGGCTGAAAGTTTCATGGGCAGCGGCTGAGAGTTTCATACAGCATTATACGCTGTACAGAAAACTCGATTGCGCCGAAGAAACTTTGGCGCATTTTTTACTTCTTAGGTTCCCGTGTGGCAGAACTTTAGATTCGTTTATTTGCAGTAAATAGGTATTGACCGTGCCACTGAGTCCTTACTAAGGTGATGACAGTTAGGCTGTATTTCAGGAGGAAGGTGGCGTCACAGGCACAGTACCGCCGGCTTTTATCCTTTGGCTCCATCGCTTTTTCAGTCTTTTTATCGAGATAAATTGAAGCCAGAGGCTATAAATATTACCAGCCGTTTTAAACACTTCCATGTAAAATGAGTGATACCGATTACACCAAAAGACACCTAGAAAGTTTAATGGTTCAGCCGTTTTTTAAAAGACTCCTTAACGTAAAAGTATAGTTATGGTGCGCATTATATACTGTACTGCAGATATATATATATATATATATATATATATATATATATATATATATATATATATATATATATATATATATATATATATATATATATATATATATATATATATATATATATATATACACACACACACACACACACACACACACACACACACACACATATATATATATATATATATATATATATATATATATATATATATATGAAATTTTTATCACACCGTGATTTATATACAATCATAAAGCTACAAATGTCGCTTAATATCAAATTCATGCTACGTCAGGAATATCTCCGATGGAGAATTAAAACCGAAGGAGAATTTATAAGTGATAAATGGATTGGTACTGCCGGGTCACGAACCCTCGGCAGTACCAATCCATTGATCACTTATAAATTCCCCTTCGGTGATAATTCTCAATCGGAGATATCCCCGAGGTAGCGTGAATTTGATATTAAGCAATATTTGTAGCATCATGATATATACACACACACACACACATAGCTGTAGTGTATATATATATATATATATATATATATATATATATATATATATATATATATATATATATATATATATATATATATATACATACATATATACATACATACATACATACATACATACATACATACATACATATATATATACAGAAATAAATTTTCTGACTCACATCAGGATCGAACCCAGGTCTTTCATTTATTTCTATCTTATTCACTCAGAAAGGATTATTCGAATGAAATGTTGTCAATTGGGTCATTGCTGAGTCGGGAAGTTGGGGAAAATCGTTAGTATGCAAGCAGTTAGCTTGCCCAGGTAATTCCTTGGGTGCAGCTGCTCTCAGGTTCCAACTTCTTTTAGACTTGTGTGGCCTAGTGGGCAGCGCCCTTGCCTTTCAGTTGAAAGACATGGGTTCGATCCTGATGTGAGTCAGCAGAAATTTATATGTATATTTATATATATATATATATATATATATATATATATATATATATATATATATATATATATATATATATATATATATATATATATATATATATATATATATATATATATATATATATATATATATATATATATATATATATATATATATATATATATATATCTTTCCCGATTTATGCTCTTCTCCTTTAATCTTAGCATAGTCGTAAACAATTACCACCAAACAACTATACCAACTTGCTCATTTACATATGTTATCATAAACATAGTAGCCCTTTGTTGGCCGAGTCGGTTGAGTTCAATTCCCGCGGCCGGCTGATGAAGAGTTAGAGGAATTTATTTTTGGTGATAGAAATTCATTTCTCGCTATAATGTGGTTCGGATTCCACAATAAACTGTAGGTCCCGATGCTAAGTAACCAATTGGTTCTTAGCCACGTAAAATAAGTCTAATCCTTCGGGCTAGCCCTAGGAGAGCTGTTAATCAGCTCAGTGGTCTGGTAAAACTAAGGTATACTTAATTCATAAACATAGTCTTCCTTACTTTACTTTCAACTCTCCCCTCATAGAGTATCTTCGGAGCTCTTTCATTAGTCTTGGTAGTTTCTCTTCACTGTCTTAACCAGTCTTGAATCATTTGCTGGTGTCGCCTACTCCACACCACAGTTATGACCCATTTTCTTTTTACACATCTATTCACCAACATCTCTTCATTTCATTCCAACCCTTTCTCGTAGTCCGGTGCTCGTAACGTTCGTTACACACGCAAAAAGATTCGAGTTCGAACCTGGGCCTGGTTTTTCATCGTTCAACGTGCTTTTTTTCCCATTTTTTATATGGGGGTAAGCACGATGCCTTCTTTTGAAGGACTTTGATTTGGCAGTCTCCATTATTATTATTATTATTATTATTATTATTATTATTATTATTATTATTATTATTAAGATGATGAACCCTATTACAAGCCCACAGGAGCCACTGACTTGAAATTCAAGCTCCCAAAGAATATGGTGTTCATTAGGAAGAAGTAAAAGGAGGTAAAGGGAAACAGAGAAAGAAGAGAACTCACTTATTAAAACAGAAAAAATAAAGCAATATAAAGTAATAAATAGGTAAAAATTTATTAGAATGCAAGGAAAATAGTATTAGGGTAGTAATACATTGCATCTTCGCTTGAGACTTTGAAGTTCCAATTGCCCGACATGCTCAGGGAGGATGTTCCACAGTCCACGGTACGAGGTTAAAGGACCTCGGAAACTGAGGAGTCCGACAGTAAGGTGCATTTGCGGCGTGTTGGTGCTGCAGTTCATCAAATCTGGTTTCTCTCGTCAGGGAAAGGGGAACACGATTAATTGTGAAAAAAAGCAGGTAAAAATGCGCCGGAGTTTCTTCGGTGCAATAGAGTTTTCTGTATAATGCTGTACGGGCCGAGGCCCAGGAAACTTTAACAATGCTCGGTGGTGGCCTAGCCTATATCGTTGCAAGAAGCACGCTTCTGGCTAACTTTAACCTTAAATAAAATAAAAACTACTGAGGCTGGAGGGCTGCAATTTGGTATGTTGATGATTGGAGGGTGGATGACCAACATACCAATCTGCAGCCCTCTAGCCTTCGTAGTTTTTAAGACCTGAGGACAAACAGAAAAAAGTGCGGACAGACAGACAAAGCCGGCACAATAGTTTTCTTTTCACAGAAAACTAAAATCCGAAATCCTATTTAGTCTCATTTGACCTTAGAAGAGGAAAAGCGTGAAGAACTTAGTCAATTACATGTTCCTCTATTCGGAGGAGGTTATATATATAATATATATATATATATATATATATATATATATATATATATATATATATATATATATATATATATATATATATTTATTTATTTACATGCATATATATTACTTAACCACATATCTAGTTCATTATCAATGTATTCAGAACTACATATGGGTAGTGCTCTCAGAAACATGGATGTGCCGCCTGATTTCTCAACTTGATTGCTTTGCCCAGAATGCAAACGACCATAGGCAGAAATTTTGGTGGGTGTTCTGTATACAATGTATGTCCCCTTACTAGAACTCACCAGACAGTACTAAAGGATATATACATTAAAATTCAAGTAAGTCTTGTGATAAGTTTTATATTGGTCATGCCAGAAAAACACATCGAAAAAGCGAATGAAACAGCACAAAACCTGTGTAAGATATTCACAGGTGAACAGTGAATTTTTCGTACAAAAAAAAAAATAGTTTTTCTAATAATGCTCTGGAAAGAAACATCGCTGAGTCTGGTTCTATAAGATAAAGCTTTTCTAAGAATTTGTATATCAGTCTAGGAAGTTGTAAACTTGATCAGTTAATTTCAAAAGAAATATGTACAATGCATAAATCTTAAGGAAGGTAGCTGACAGAATGGGAAGGAGGATAGATTTATGAAGAGAGCACTTGACCACAGTCACAAATGAGTTTAGAGCTCCACCCCCTCGCACCTGTCAGGTGTGAGTGTTTGGTTTCCGATGGCCTGTATATACGTTTGCACTGTCCGTCTAGCATATCTGTTGCGAATGTCTACCACTACGTATCAATCCTTTGAAAATGACTTAGCAATAAAGCCGAAACAGTTCAGGATGGTACAACCAGTTTTTTTTTTTTTTTTTTTTTTCCTGTGGTTAAGCGGTATGTATAAATCAAGTGTCAATGATTACTTTTATATATATATATATATATATATATATATATATATATATATATATATATATATATATATATATATATATATACGTGTGTGTGTGGGAAAAATGTATTCATCGAACATCTTATTTCCATGTTAACGTACAAGCTGAAGTCCGCGTGTGGTATGTATGTGTATTTACGAAAGAAAGAAGCGTGAAAATGTTGTCGTTCCGAGAATAGTTTCAGAGCTGAGATTTTGGCAAAATTTAGTTGCTATTGTCATAACGTTGGTGTTAATGGGAGTGTTCACAGTGTCACTTTATTATTGTTGCACCCACTGCTTTGCACGTTTAGCACGTTTTCGCTAAATGTAGCGTATGATTAGCCAACACGTTTATCTTAATTATTTGACTTCGCATTTGCACAGTGAAAGAATTATTTACTTATATACCCTGTGTAAAGTGGAACAGGTTCTGACAACAGGTGCAAATATTCTATCTTTGTTTTAGGTCGGTTAAAAACAAGACATGTCTGGACGTTTTTGTATGAGGACAGATTAACTTTTTATCAAGAGGTTTATTCATAGTGTTTGTTCTGTTTAAGCTAGTGTTGTTAGACTGTCTTGTCTTCAAGTGATGTAGATTTTGATAACTGAATAACCAGTTGTCTTTGGCTGTCAGTGTGTTTTCTTTCAGAGGACTGGTGCAGGAGAGGCACTTTGACCGAAGACTTTGTTCAGTCGTATTTAACTCTGTTCAGTGCAGTGGCTCGCTAAATACATAGCGCTTGACTTCCACAAGGTTACTGCAGTTTGAAGGACAACTTGGAAGGAAGAAGAAGGGGAGCTAAGATTAGATAAAGTGGTGGGCTGCCTGTTGAGAGAAAAATGTAATCAAAAGAAGGGTAGGAGACATAGCTTCAACGGTAAGGTTCGCTGGATCTTGGTTCCGAATAAATGTGTGTTTTGAGGACGGCATTTTAGAATTTAGATGAGACTTTATTACGTTGTAGAAGGCTTATTTTCCTTTAAGCTGACGGCGTTTCTTCTTCAAATATTCAACTTGAGAATGAATTTCCATAAGCCTGGCAATTCGGAGATGTTAACGCTAAGATGAAAATGTCTTTGTCACTTTTCGCTGGATCAACTATTTATTTTGTATCAGATGTTTTACCTAACGTATAAAATCTAAGAAAAAATAAAAATATAAAATATGCATGGCTTTCAAATTATGTAGGGTTGTCTACACACATAAACAATATGTATTATATATGTGCTGGTAATAATAAGAACGATGCGTTGAAACCGGTCAGGACCTACACCCGAAAGTTATTTCTTTACCTGTTGTTTAAATGTATATTATATATGTATGTATACACACACACACACACACACACACACACACACACATATATATATATATATATATATATATATATATATATATATATATATATATATATATATAAATAAATGTTAACTCACATCAGGATCAGAACCCAGGTCTTTCAATTGAATGGCAAGGGCGCTGCCCACTAGGCCACACAAGTCATAAAAGTTGGAACCTGAGTGCAAGTTGGGGAAAACACCCTGGTATGCAAGCAGTTAGCTTGCTCAGGTAATTCCTTGGGTGCAGTGATGCTCATGTTCCAACTTCTTTGTGGTTTATTTGGCCTAGCAGGCAGCGCCCTTGCCTTTCAATTGAAAGACCTGGGTTCGATCCTGATGTGAGTCAGAAATTCATTTCTGTTTCACACGTGATTGTGTGCTGATTATATATATATATATATATATATATATATATATATATATATATATATATATATATATATATATATATATATATATATATATATATATATATATATATATACATATACTGTATATATACATACATGTGTGTGTGTATGATGCGTGTGTGTATGTATATATATATATATATATATATATATATATATATATATATATATATATATATATATATATATATATATATATATATATATATATATATATATATATATATATATATATATATGTATATATATATATATATATAATATATATATATATATATATATATATATATATATATATATAACTGAACCACAAAAATATGGAACATGATAAATATATAAATAAAGAAAAAATCCACGAAGGAAAGAGAAACAATGGAGTGCTGCAAAGCCTTTTGACTTATAATCCTTTACTTAGCAGACTGAAGAAATATAAAAATAAGTTTACAAAGAAAGCTCGTATAAATGACAGATGTGGATTACAAAGGAAAACATATGTACCTGGAATCCAACACAATTGAAGAATTAGTAGAACTGCCAAAACAGGGTTAAATATTTAAGAGGTTTTACAAAGTATTAGGTTCAACTATTCAGAAGCAGGGACAGGACACTCAAAAGATTATACAAGGAGGTGACTGACCATTAAAAAGTGTTATAAAAGTACATCTCAATAATTCTCTTTTTTTTTGGTAAACAATGAAAATTTTTACAAAAAAAATATATTTAACTTATCACTTAAATGAAAACTCTCACAGGGTAAATTGGGCTGAATGTTTAGTGATGGACATATCGAAAGATTTCTCTTCACAAAATCTTTTAGAGTCCTAT
>NC_089796.1:36819163-36874163 GCF_040412425.1 Macrobrachium rosenbergii | reverse complement strand
TATATATATATATATATATATATATATATATATATATATATATATATATATATATATTTATATTAATTTCCTCTTGGTTATATGATTTCCAGAGATTTTCACAGGCTGGCAACGGAAACTATTTATTTGGCCTTGAAGTTCTGACTTTACAAAGGAAATCGTAAAAAAAAGGAAAAAGAGATGATTTCATGAATTTAGGGCTCTACTTCATAAGGAAATGTTACGTAAACACTTGGAATAAATTAAGAAATTATATTTACAAATAAAAGTATAAAAGGAAAATGGATAATTGAGTAATTAAAAAGCTTGCAGTGCCTGAAGATCTTCCTACTGGAGTCTTGAATAATGGCAAGGCTCAGTCCAAGATGAGTCCACTGCAAAGAGGTCCCTCTGCAAGAGAGATTTACACATTACACGCCAGTAAAAGAAAAACATAACACATAAAATGACTCGAGTCTGCACTGAGGGTGCCAAGGACTCGAGGAATAAATGAACACTCTACACTGGAACACTAAACATTGCAAAAGGCACTGAACAAATGGCACAAGGATGAGAAAACAATACTGGTATTCGATAAATACTTCCAAAGGGCAAACTGCCGTGACTGAAAAGGCCTCCACTCGCACTTTACCTTAGGGGGAGCGGGGCTCTGGCGTAGAATGACGACGGCCGATCACACACATGTCACTGTACACAGATTCCTTGGAAGGTCCATTCGAGGATGACTGCAGGACTGCGTCCGCTGTTCGAGGACTGTAGAACTGGGTCCGAGTTGGAGGTGGACTGTATATCGGGCCCGAGTTCAAGGAGGACTGTAGTATTGGGTCCGCGTCAGGAGTCTGGTGTGGACATCTGGGTCGAGGGTTGTGGGAGGAAGGGGTGACCTCACAGCGATTCGTATCACTCACCCACGCATGTATGGCTAACTATCAACTGCAAAGATGTCTCTGTCCAAGGCCCTTTTAAGGCCTCTGTCCAGAGTAGGGGCCCCAGTTAAGTATACCTTAGTTTTACCAGACCACTGAGCTGATTAACAGCTCTCCTAGGGCTGGCCCGAAGGATTAGACTTATATAACGTGGCTAAGAACCAATTGGTTACTAAGCAACGGGACCTACAGCTTATTGTGGAAACCGAACCACATTATAGCGAGAAATGAATTTCTATCACCAGAAATAAATTCCTCTAACTCTCCATCAGCCGGCCGCGGGAATTGAACTCCGGCCCATCGAGTGACAGTCTGAAGCTCAACCGAGTCGGCCAACAAAGGGCTAGAGGCCCCAGTAATGGGCCCCCGTGGTAGCGGGCTAAGGATGTGTCACTTGCCCAGGTGTTCCGGACATCTGCTTGCATTCCCCAAGGTATTCCTACGGAAAGACAATCCAGCCAACTCAATCTGCCTTCAGAATGGTTTTCTTAAGTAGCTTAGTTGAACTAAGCTGCTTAAGGGAGTGACACTCAACCTCTCATTGTTGACCCTATTGACTGTGCCTTCTGAATGACTGTCCCAGGTAAGGAAAGGGACAGATCGGAACGTTAATAATTGTAATGTGTTGGTGACTAGGTCCACTGGGGTTGCCTGTGCAGCGGCGAATTTACTCTTGATAGCTTAAGGCAACTAGAGGCCAGCTTTCAGCGATTACTTTACCTTCGATACATTCAAGGGTAAACTAAGGAAAGCTGAATGCCCAATATGCTACGACTCCTTGATAATTATAATATATATATATATATATATATATATATATATATATATATATATATATATATATATATATATATATAGTACATGCGCTGGTATATCATGCTTACATGTACACATAGGTATTCATATATTCATCTATTTTTGGTAATCAATCTCTTTAATTACCAGCTGGTGTTGGTATGTAAGTTAAAGGAAATGGTGTTTACAATCTTTTCCATCATATGACAAGTGAAAGTGGTTAGAAATATGTACATTTTAATGATATTTAGTTCCTCTAGTTGTCTGTTCGTCTTTGTCCCTGTCTTTATCACTTTTGTTATCGAGATAGAACTATTTTTTCAGTCTATCTTTCGTAGAGGGATGTAAGAAATTATGTTCAGGATATACACACATCTACTACTGTAGATCGATGTTCACACATGAATGAGTACATATATCTACTTGGGACCCATCTCTCATGCCTATTTTCTAAGGGTTTTAATTTCTTTTCCAATAAGAGAAGACCGATGCCACCTTCTGTGTCCTTGATTGTTCATACTTCATGCTTGACTTTCAGCCTCTTGGTTCCTGAGGAGACGACGTTTGGCGTGGTTATATATGGCTATTCCGTAATGGGATTGTCTGAAGAAGATAAAATGAGGTTCACTGCCATCGGAGACAGACAGACACACACACACACAAGTAGATACAGACAGAAATTTAGATAAAATGTAATCGTGTAGATATTCCAATTGCGTTTATTGATATTTTCTATTTCAATTAGATTTGATTATTGAGCTCTTGATACAGATTTGCGATGGTCTTTGCATTATGGTATGAGATATTGTTTTCCTAACTCGGGGGGCTGTTTCTGGGCCATTCTTCTTGGTTAAGTTCAATATAACCCATCCTTTTTAGTCAGCGAAGAAATTCTTGAATTAAATTCATCTTAGATGGGAGTTCGCTAACCATCGCTTACTCTTTTGGTATTACTTCGTACTTTGCTGTTAAGAAATAACTGAGTGTAATTCTTTATTCTCTCGGACTGTTATTGTTGTCATTGTTATTACCTACAGCAAGAAGGTCATGTTTTTTTATCTAGTTCGCTTGTTTGTATGTCAGATTCTTAACGGTGTTAAGCAAACGTTAACCGTGAATTTTTGCAAAAATCGCACCAAAGTTGAACCTTGTGAGCAGTGGTCAGCCTTGAAAGGGAATGTTCACTCCGAAGTCTGTTGTTATCATTCATGTGACATCACCACATTATTATTATTATTATTACTACATTCATTGTGACCATACTGCTCATGGAATCTATGTGGGAGTCACAAACACTAAGGTCCGTCTGCTTGATGATTCGGTTATGCGGTTTACTTCTCTCCTCTAAATTGAACATTATTTTTCCTTAGGACAGCCCTATACGTCAACTGCTTTTTCACGTAGAAAACTTCTGTTGTCCAAGAGACAGACACAGACAGAGATGAATACAACAAAAGACAATGTCTTTCTTTACTGTAGTTGAACCTATCAACAGTTTCCTTACCAATAAATACTGTGCTTAACTCACTAGTTACGTCAAAAGAGGAGCAACGGCTTTTTAGGGAACACGTTCAAGCCGTTCCTTTCTAGTCTTGGATTGGATCAATGTATATATATATATATATATATATATATATATATATATATATATATATATATATATATATATATATATACACACATATATATATATATATATATATATATATATATATATATATATATATATATATATATGCATATATATGTGTGTGTTTTGTATGTATGTATGTGTATATATGTATATATATATATATATATATATATATATATATATATATATATATATATATATGTGTGTGTGTGTGTGTGTGTGTGTGTGTGTACACACATACATACATATATATATATATATATATATATATATATATATATATATATATATATATATATACATACATACTGTATATATCGAGACAGAGAGAGAGAGAGAGAGAGAGAGAAAATTGAATTGCCTGCAGGGACGGAAGGATTAGGATTAGACACTTTACTCATTTTCGCTACGGAAACCGGAAACAGGAGCAGAAAATTCAAGTGGGAATAAATTCCCGTTCATCGGAACGTTTTTTTTTTATCTGGGAACAGGAACGTTGCCTTGTATCCTTCCTTTATACAGAAGTTTGGAAGCTGGCAATTCGACAGATATTAGAAATTCATTTTAAGATATATTTTTATTCTTATTGTTCTCTTTTTCGTGTCCGTCTGTTTTAATTATGAAAAAATCACTCATATTCATAAAATCCAGCTATTTAAGAGTGGCGAAGAATTTGAACATGTTTATAAATGCATAAATTTTGAAATCTTTTGAATAGATGATGATAAGGGTGACAGACAGAAAGGTGTGAAGAAAACTTGGTGTGAAATGGTTGAAATGCAAGACACGCATCTCGCAGATAGGAGGCTCCGCTATGAGTTGTAAAAACGGAAAATGATAAAACTGACCTGTCGTGTGAATTGTCGGTGTTGCTTATCAGTGATAAAGTGGTGATGTTTATGACATCACACTCGAGTGCTGTCTTGACTGGAGGTACAACAAACGCTGATGGTCCAGAGCGGTTGTAAAGCTTGTCGAAACCATGTTGCGCCAGTTGAACGTTTAGTCAAAATTTCTAGTGTTTCCTCGGAGCCAAGTTTTGGGAAATATCTCGTAATATTTGGCTTCCGCACGCCAAGACCCTCCACGAGCCATACACACTTCGTTTTAAGTGATGTTGAGCAATCTCTTCAGCCTGAACGATATGAAAAATTCAGTGACTGCTTCTCAAGTACACTTTTAAGCCTGACTTCTGGCTCGTGGTTTTTATTCTTGCTCTCTGGAAACCCGATTCCAGTGTCGATCTGTGTTCTTAACACTGACTTCCTCAGGATTCCGTTTTCTCGTGTACTCTTTGTCTCTCTAATTATTTCAAATTAATTTACCCAGTTTACTTATCATCGTGATCATGATTCTGACAATGATTCAGCCCTTCATTTTTCCTCTTCCTTCACTGTTGTTTAAATTCAGTCTCGCATTCTCGTATTTTTCTTTCTTTCTTTGACTGATACATCTCATCTGGCAAGGCTATTTGATTAGGTATCCTGTAAAGTAATTACGTTTAATATCTCCGAGATAGAATGTTTACAGTTTTCGACTAAATTCTGCACTCCTTCAGATTTGTCTTGAACAGATCATGTACAGTATATAAAATTACTAAACTGTGCTGAAAAATTTTTTTCCAGAGTAACTGAAGCTTAATATGTCCCAATTTAGGAAAATCATTCTCGTTTTCAGGGAGCCAAGTCTTTTGTTTTCCTTCTCCACATGACTGATTGGAAGGCAACCATGCAGTGAGTGCATCACTTAGGCTCTTCTTTGGATTCTTCTCTCTTCCAAAAGGTGACATTAATGTTTCGTTTCTGCCGATAACGTTTTACACACTCTTCGGCTTCTGTGGAAAGAAATAGTCCATTTTTCCTCTCAAACGGCCTCCTAACATTTGGCAGGTACCACTTCCTACATACAGTAGGTTGCTAGGACATCGGTACCTTGTTCACCTAGCCAATGATTGAATGCTCTGTTATGCCAAATTATAGAATTTTTCGTTGCTTCCTTCCCAACATTTATATAAACTTCCATTTGTTAAGAGCCAAAGCTATCCCACCCTCCAAGAGTCACGGTCATTCTCTTTCCTTTAGGGTTCCCAAAGGGAATCAGTTTATTAAGGTTCGGAACTTGGAAACAGCGGAAGAATATATACAAAGAAGCAGAATTTAGAGAACTGGTCTGAGAAGTAAATACGTGGTTGAATAAGAGAGCGATTCAGAATCGAAAATTTACTAAAACTCAAGAGTGAATTATTTTATTGATCACTGAATTTCCAGGTTAAACATAGAGGCACTTCTTGCCTAAGTTTATTTCTTTCACATCGCCTAATACAGATTGTTTTTAAAGCCGTCCTTCCCTTCTCTTTGGGTTGGCAGACCCACTATTTCTCCTTATCTTTTTTCTTCCACCTAAATAAAAGCATGAAATTGCCCTTCACGTCGGCTCTTGTATCAAAATGAATACAAAATAAGCAGAATAGAAACTAAATCTGAGTACAAATATATGATAATGAGCAAGTGCAGTCAGGTCGACTAAAATCCACCGGAAGTGGTTGAATATAAGATAAAACTGGAATTTAGAACTAATGCCCTCATTAATCTTGTAGTGCTGACAAACATACGTGCCGACATGAAACCTGTTGCGTCTGTGTGGATCTGCTGAAAAGAAAATATGAAAGCCATATTGAAAAATGGAGAAGTTTTAAACTTTTTGACTTGACTGGTGACTCTTGAGATTCAACGGTTTTTCTCTATGATGAAGACGATGAGTATTTTTTCCCTTGATGGGAAATATAAATCGCGCCTACTGTTGGTTATGAGCAGCTGCTGCAGACTAAATACTTACAGAAAGGAGGTTTGATCGGCTGTGATTAATGTCTCTCTCTCTCTCTCTCTCCATGCTTATTAATTATATTTCTGCTCTCACCGCAGCAGCCACGTATTCTGCTTGTCTCTCCCTCTCCACACTTTTCACCAAGATTATCTTGTTTGCAGGAATGCTATCTGCCTCTCTTATTCCCGTCACTGTTTCACTGCATTATCTCTCTCTCTCTCTCTCTCTCTCTCTCTCTCTCTTTTCTTTTCTTTCATAATTCTTAGTTCTCACTTCAGCTTTTGCAGCCATTTTAATTCATTATTTCGCTGACACATTTGCTTCTCTTTTCATCATCAGCTTTCTCATCTTGTCTGCACTAACGCTTCCTCCTACTTGCGCATACCTTCATAATTCAAAGCAAAAACAAACCAACAAATAGATGACACTTGGCTATTCTCTTCCCAGACGTGTTGGGTTTATGGTGGTGTTTGGAGAGGGGACTGCCTCACTCCCTCCCCACCTTCATCAACAAAACACCCCAACAACCCCCTCCCGATCCCCCCACCCCCTTGTCTCACACCGCTGACGCCTATACCTAGCGTGGCATCAAGAAAGCCTTTGCCGTAGATATTAGGGAGTTGACTTTATTATGATTAAACCGTGACTAATGCGAGCGGTTTATTCTTACTTTTATTCGTAGGATTTCTTTTGCAAGAGACCTGGAGGCAAGCCAGGGTGCGGCTGTCATTATTCTCTGTGGCATCTGTCTGGTTTTATTTTGGTACTTATTGTAAGAGGTGGAAGGAGACAATACCCTAGGCTATTATTTATTTTTTATGATATATCTCGGCCCACGGTTTGATATATTCAAGTTTCGTGCTTGAAATGACGCCAAGGATTCTTTACACATATTGGTATTAGTTGTTTATTTTCGGCTCGTTCGTGCGTACTGTCTAGTTAGTTGTGACGATGTGCGCTGGCGAAATGAACGGTTGCGAAGCATTTACGACGTTAAAATTAATGTTCCATTTTATGTTTTGTTTGGCAATCATACATTGCCAGCACCGAGACGCACGTCATGTTGTCTTGATTTCAAAGCTAAAATGATGGCATATGTTATGAAATACTGAGAGGTTTGAATAGAAATAAAACATGGCCTTGCCCTCTATTCCCTGGGAATACAGGTTCTTCACTTAGTTCTGATAAATGTTTTCTCGTGATTTGCTCCTGTATCAGTTTATACCTGCGCTGTTTTGATCTCTCTCTCTCTCTCTCTCTCTCTCTCTCTCTCTCTCTCTCTCTCTCTCTCTCTCTCCTATGGTCCTTTTTGGTCATTTATCACTTCGAATCAAAGTACTAGTCAGATTGTTATTTATTCTTTTAATTGTGCAATTTCTCTCTGTCTTAATGCGTGTAAGAGTCAAAGCAAAAATTTGAAAACACCAACCAACTTTTTTGTTTTTTTAAAGAACAGTCCGTTAACAACGAACCATATGCTGGGCGGTAGATTTCAGACGTCACTTCTGATACAAGACCCAAAACTCGTGTCCCTATCACCATTAAGCCGTTTAAAAATAACGACCAGTAACAGTCGGCAAATGCCGTCAGTCGACATTTTTTCTAACAATAGGAAGGTGACAGCGGTAGAATAGCACAGATGACAGACAGACAGACAGTTGAAAGGGAAGGGAGAAAATCTAGAGGATACGGGATGACAAGGAGCAGCAACAATCGACAATAGGCTAATGACAAGACCAGAGGCCATAAGACACAAGTTCAGTCAGGCAGGTCACTCTTGCTGGGTGCAGCTGTTTTGTCGTTATTGCTTTCCGTCATGGTCGTCATATCATCTTGTTATTAGAGACAAGACAAGGAAAGACGAGAGATGCAGGTGCAAGTTTGTGAGGTAACCAAAGGCCGATAATATAGTAAGAAGAGTTTCTCATGTTGACAGTTGTTAGGTTTCTGTAGAAGAAAACTACCGAGATGGCTATTTGTCTGTCCGTCCGCGCTTTTTCTGTCCGCCCTCAGATCTTAAAAACTACTGAGGACAGAGGGCTGCAAATTGATATGTTGATCATTTACCCTCCAATCACCAAACATACCATATTGCACCCCCTCTAGTCTCAGAAGTTTTTATTTTATTTAAGGTTAAAGTTAGGCACGATCATGCGTCTGGCGCCGCTATAGGTACCAACAACACAGGAAGCCACCACCGGACCGTGGCTGGAAGTTTCATGGGTCGCTGCTGAGAGTTCATGGGCCGTGGCTGGGAGTTTCATATAGCATTATATGCTGTACAGAAAACTCGATTGCGCCGAAGAAACTTCGGCGCAGTTTTTACTTGTTATTGTTACGTGATAGGGAAGAGAAGTTATGAAGACTGAGAAAGGAACGGGAAACTTCAACGCGAATGGTTTTTTTTTTTTTTTTTTTTTTAGTCAACGCGAATGTTAGGAAAGGTTCTTGAATGTGGGCGGAAGGTGGAGAAAATGAAGGTCAGTAGCTACAAACGCTTTTTAGCAATTGTTGCAACCGCTGGCGGAGTACCATAATTCCAGGATTCTAGCAGAACTTAACAGACGTCATACGGATATATATTTAACAAAAAATGCACCAAATGATTAAACTATCGTCGTTATAAGACAACCTGAAAACTTTACTATAAGCTAAATGCACGTTGTTAACATTAATGTTACTAAAAGAATTCTGTATTTTTCTTTATACGCGTGATGTTATAAATTTGTTTCTTCTCTAGAATTACGAATAGAATCGCCAGTCGTGCGCGTTCATCCTAACTCATTTCATTTTAGGAGGGTAAGAGGAAGGAATAAAAACAGTAAGTGGTGTGATGGAGAAATAATAGGGTTAGTGAAGGAAAAAAAAAAAGATATTTGTGATACAGTTGCATGACAGGAGGGATCATATGCAGGCATCCAGGAGGATGGACAGGGGAGTCAAGAAAAAAGTTAGACCCAAAGAGAAGGCGAGTATTAAGATGAAGTGTAAAAGGTCATCAAGAACATGAGAGGAGTAAAATGTCATTCTACATAACTGACCAAATGGATCACAAAAGGAATTAGAGAAATGGAATCTTATCAGAAGTGAATGCTGTTCTAGGTCGACAGAGTATTTTGGAGACTTCGCCAGTGTGGAAGATAAAAGGGAGGTATAGCAGAATGACACAATAGGGGAAAGGCTAAGTTTTATTTGAGATTGTTTGGGGCGAATTGAGATAATGAAAATAAAAAGGACACCAATTGATGAGATTACAAGTGAGATTCTAAGATATGGGCACGATAGCATGATTGAGTGCTTGACCAGGGTTTGTAAGGTATGCCAAGATGAGAGAATTATTTTGAAAGGGTGAAACGAGTAATTGTTTGCAGGGTAAAGGTTAAGATGATAAAGGTGACAGCTTGAACTGAAGGGCCACCACATTACTCAGTGCATCGGGGAAAGCGAGAGGTTGATCCTGATGAAAAAAGGAAAACAGACGAGTGATAAAGCAAGAACAATGTAGGTTTAGAGAAGCTGGAGGGTGTCGATCAAGTGTTTGCAATGAAACCACTATGAGTTTCAAAGTTTTATAAAGTAATGGGAAAATAATGGCTGTGTCACTAATTGAACTACAAAAAGATTATTATAGAATTATGGACCGTAATTCTGATGAGTGTTGTAGATGTTGAGTTCATGAGAATAACTAAGAGTTTTGGTGTATAGAGTAAATTGTGTTTTAGAATATGTAGATGATGGAGTGACTGGGTGGGTGGGAATGTGTCAGAGGGGGTGTGCTGTCTCTGTGGATGTTTGGTGTTCCTATAAATGAGGGGATCTGAGGAATCAGAAAGTAAATTAGACTTAGGGGTAAAGAAGCAGGAAAAGAAAGTTTGAAAATAAAAGTTTATATATATATATATATATATATATATATATATATATATATATATATATATACATATATATAAACAATTTGTTCTATTAATGCAACTGAATCTTTGGAACGAATGAATATCCTTTGCAAAACTTTCCTTTCACTGTGGGGGTGGGGGAAGGGCTTTCGGAAGTCTGAAATATGGCTGAGTATGTGAGTTAACTCCTACTAACATTTTTAACGCTTGTCAACGCAAAAGCAGATTAAATGTGCGTGCACTCGCGATCCTTACTAAATAAACCCCCTGCCTCTAGAGACTGGCGGCATGAATGATGCAATAAAGCGTTCCTTTTCTTTTCTTTCGTGTTATATCCCCCCTCTTTTTTTTGTCTGTGTTTAAAGGGTAAAGAAGAAAGCAACCGCTTCTTTTTTACTTTGGTTATGTTAAAACCGGCCGATTGTCTCAGGGATTCCGGGAAATAAAGGGCTTTTTTTTTTTATTCTTCATTGAGTGAGAAATGGTGCGTGGGGGTATGGAGGGACGGGTGGCTTTGTTCTCTCAACCCTCCTCCCCACATTCCGGTGCTTCCCCCCAATCCCCCAAGGTCCTGAGCACCCGCCCAACCCCCATTTGACCCTCACCGTGAAAAATCATCATTCAAAACGAAATCTGTGCGTGTATGACAAATGGCGATACACGTTGTGTTAAGATTTACATGATCCAATAACCGAGAGGTAATGTGTTCTCTTGACAATAAATATTTCCAGGGTATAAATCTCTGCGGCGTCTTGTGCGTTCCTTCGCCTGAAACTTATATTTTAATTTGTTCCCGGACACGCTTTGACCAGTCTGTCTGTTTGGAAGGCGTTAAATTGCGCTCGCGGAATTTAGTTCATTGGATTTTCTCAGCGTAATCCCTAGTCGGGGTCGCTGTTTTTAATAAGCATTTTCCAGGATTTTCTATCTTGTGTCCACCCTTCCTTTGCTTCTCATGCCTTCCCGAAAGCAGTTTCTCCGCCTTCTCTTAGACCTTCCTCTCCTTCTTGTCCCTTGTACTTCCTTAATCCATATACATTAATGAAATCATACCTAGAAGATCAAGAAAAAGATTAAAAAGTGTTGTACCATACTTTTCTCGCTACCTTCTTACCTGTTTCTTTGATCATCCAAGGCTAATTTTTACACACACATACACACACACACACACACATATATACATATATATACACACACATACATATATATATATATATATATGTGTATGTGTGTGTGTGTGTGTATATATATATATATATATATATATATATATATATATATATATATATATATATATATATATATATATATATATATAGTGTGTGTGTGTGTGTGTGTGTGTGAGAGAAAGAGTGTGTATATAAACATATGAAAACGTTTCTATTCTTCGGTCCATACTTTGCCAACTTACACTAATCTGTGTCCCTTCCATTATTAGAGAAATAGATTTGTCAGAGTTTATGACATTTGTACTAAACGTATCATTACTGAGGAACTCCTTGTCTCTCAACAACTCAACAATTTCCTAATGTGGGACTTAGTATGTACTGTTTTTTATCGGTCATATCTCCTTTTATTCTATTTTCCTCTTTATAATGTACTTTCCTATCCTTCACTGCGCACGTTTTTTTAAAGCATTCCTTATGCCTTCGCCATATTTCATCTATTCAACTTGTTTCAGCTATAACCTTCATGTATAGTCAGTCTCCTTGTAATCGTTGTGTCAGATTTACTGGACTCAGTACCTTTCATGTTTGTGAGCTTATTTTTGGTGTGCATCTTGCTAAGCCATTGCGAGCTGTCCCCGAGCTATGTTCCACCCACACTCTTGATCAAGTGCACCATTTCTGAGAACACGTGGATATATGTTAAAGGAAGAGAATTTATGTCCGCGAGGTACCTGCAGGGTGAATCTATTTTTGGTTGGGTTCTAATTCCTTTCTTAACGGGCTTGGGAACGTCAATGTGTTTGTGTCGTCGACTGCAATCTTATTGGGTCATGAATCTGATTTTGAACGTAACTCTCAATAGTAAAGTAATCTTCAAAAAATATGCAACGTATGCATATTTTTCAGGATGTATAAACATCTCTAAGAACCTTTTCTGGTCGATGATAAATTTCCTTTAAACTGCAAATTTCTGTCACAGAAAAGTTTTCCTTCTTCAGTGATAAAACTCGTAAATTTATAATATAGCAAGAATAAAGAGTAAGATTTATAAGTTTAGGTAATAAATGCTAGATGTATCAGCATAATTTTCTGTATTAGCTATTTTCCGCACCGAGAATGTCCCATAATTTAAACTTTAAGTGCATTATTTTATCCTCAGGAGCAAAATTTAATTTAAGGCCTTTAATCGTACAGATGTACAAAATTAAACTCATAGTGTTGCTTGTTATCACCATTGTAATTATGCCCTCCCATCGATACGCAATAAATACCATAACTATATACATCACGGTAAATCAGTAACATTAATAAAGTTAAGTATACTTTAGTTTAACCAGACAACTCAGCTGATCAACAGCTCTCCTAGGGCTGGCCTGAAGGATTAGACTTATTTAACGTGGCTAAGAACCAATTGGTTACTTAGCAACGGGACCTACATCTTATTGTGGAATCCGAACCACATTATAGCGAGAAATGAATTTCTATCTCCAGAAATAAATTCCTCTAACTCTTCATTAGCCGGCCGGAGAGTCGAACCCGGGCCTAGCGAGTTGCTAGGCCACGACTCTACCGACTCGCCGAACGAAGAGCTAGTAACATTAATAAAGACTGTGTGAGTGGGGTAGGGATAATATGGTATTCAGGTTTGATAGTGAGATTATTTGTCATAGCAAAAAGAAGCTGCAGGGGCTGGTGAAAACCTTGCAAATATCTGTTTCTGTATTTCTGAATATTATTAAGAATAAAGAGTTTGGTGGTGAATGGGAGGGAGGATTTTAGTCTTGAATGTCACAATGGATGGCATTATGTATACGATTATGTAAATTGTTACTGATAGAAATAGATGAATTCTTATATGTTTGCCACTGACTGGTGGCAATGGGTTTTGTCTACCACGGTTTTCACCGCTGTGTACTGACGGTTGCCTGCTGCTAATGATACTGAATCAAGAATATTTCTGTTGCTGTACATTACTTTTAGGAATCTTCCCTGTAGATCTTATGTAAAAGTAATGTGTCTTGCTTATACAATTCTATGTAGATAAACGAAGAGACAACCTTCCCTGACCAGTGAAAGAATGAATGATAAAAAAATTGCTGTTATTTATCTTTTCTAAAGACACCCATGCTTTGGAGGACCGGCTTATTGACTACATATGTATATATATATATATATATATATATATATATATATATATATATATATATATATATATATATATATATATATATTACTAAAAGGACCTCATTCAAACTGGATGGTATCTAATGGAGTTTTTATTCAAAAGTTACAAGCTTTCTTGGACAAACAGTCCACATTATCAAGTATCCGTACAATGAGCAGACGCGTAGTCCGGCTGTATTTATATCTGTGTGCTAGGTACTTTTAATCCTATAATCGCCTAGCTCTTCCTGTGTGACCTCCACCTCTTGACCTTGGTCTTTCTCTGATCCTTCCTCCAAGGTGACCGTTTTCCGTGCGTTCTCTTACGTTTTTTCTTCGTTTCCTTGCTACTGTGGAGTATACGATTTTTCTAGATATGCTGTCTTCAAAGCCGTTTCCGGTGTTCCCTGCCATCGTGTTGTTGGCGCAAGTTATGAAGGCGTTCTCTACAACCAGTCTAGATGTTTTGTTGGTGTTCCTGTACAGAAACTCATATTTTCCCAGTCTATTCTGTGATCATTTTCCCAACAGTGTTTGGCAACTGCCGACGTCTGATTATAATGCCTTATGTTCTGCAGATGTTGTTTGCTTCGCTCTTTACATGATTTGCCAGTTTCGCCATAGTACCCTTCTTCACAGTCTAGACACGCTGCCATATAAACCCCTAATCTCTTCCCCCTCTACCGACTTTTTGCTTCTAACCATTTTATTCCTAATGGTGTTTTTGTAGCTGCCTATCAATTTGAAATTATTTAGCTTCCTGTTGATGGGTGCAACAGAGTTGTTGTCCGGGACAGTAATTATTTTCTTTCCTACCAAATGTTCCTTTTCTATCCTTTCCCTCTCCCCAAAATAGTTTTTCCTTGCTTTGATATGTGCCCACTCCCACCAATACTTAGGTAGCCTAATCTCCTAAAACTCTCCTCAGGTAATCCAACTGTTCGTCTAAAAATTCGGGACTGCAAATCCTATAAGCCCTGATGGCCAACCCTGTCATTAATCCTATTTTTATTTCTTTCCTATGACTGGAGAACCTATGTATGTATGAACTGGTGTGTGTCTTCTTCCTATATACCTTGAATTTTAAATTCTCCCCTACCCTCTTGACCAGGACATCCAAGAAAGGAATTTGCCCTCCTTCTCTTCTTCTAATGTAAACTTGATGTGTTCATTTAGTTTATTTATGTTTTCTAAAAACTTATGTAGATCTTCCCTTTCTCCCTTGTAGATGATCAAGATGTCATCCACGTATCTTAGGGGAAAATTTAAAAGTCTTTTTTATAACATAGTTAACAAGATTGTAGCACGTAACTTTTCTGATTCTATTGTGAAATGTAATGTTCCTAAATTGACTATGTACGCTACGATACCATTTACGCACTCTGACTTTCTTAGATCCAAAGTCAAACAAATCATTGAAAAGAGTTTGGATTTCTAAAACTCAATTTAATATCTATGAATCCACTAAAGATTGGCGGCTTTTTTAATTATAAGGACAAGCTACAGACCTTTATGAAGTCCAATATTATTTACAAATTTGAATGCCCAAGATGTCTTGGTAGTTATGTTGGCTCAACAAAGAGAATGTTGCAGGTCCGTTATTATAGCCACTTAGGTCTGGACTACAGAACTGGCTCACGTATAACTAATCCCGAATTTTCTAGTATTAGAAATCATGCCGTTAAATGCAAGGTTAATATAGATAAAAACATTTTTCCATCCTGGGAACTACCAAACAATCGGCTTACTTAACGACCCTTGAGTCTTTGTTTATTAAACGTCATGCACCTCTTTTTAAACTCCAACGTGTCTTCTTCTCTTCTGCACTTGGCCTAAGTATACTCTGGGCATGCGTGAGCTTGTGGTCTCACTTCGTCTTTCCCCTTCTATTGATCAGGTAGACTTAGAAGAAAAAAAATCTCCTTTCTTTTTACTTTTTATGTATGTTGTAATTTTAAAGAATGTAACTGCCGTTTTTAATTTAGCTTTTATTTTAAATTAGAGAATTAATGTGTATTTTTCAATTTTACGGACTGATGATGTTTTTAAGTAACACGAAACGTTTCTTAATAAATATGCAACTGTTTTGTTGACTGTCGTCTTCTTTGGACTCCTGCTTGTTGTTGTGTACTTCCGCCTGAATATATATATATATATATATATATATATATATATATATATATATATATATATATATATATATATATATATATATATATATATATATATATATATATATATATATATATATATATATATTTATATATATATATATATATATATATATATATATATATATATATATATATATATATAATATACATATGTATGTATAAATATGTGTGGGTGGGTGGATGTGAGCGTGGTTCTACCGGCTTCCATGCGTGAACTTTGTTTCCAAAAATTCTTAATTGAAGAGACAGGTCTGAGAAATTAAATGCAAAGATTAGTGATACAGGAAATCGCCTATTATTATTCACGCATGAAAATTTAGTGTAATGACATTCTTACCTAAGTGCTGAAGGGGGCAGGGGAGAATGAACAAACCACATTTGATATCATATTAGACACAAATGAGCGCCTTCTTTAATTGGGAGAATCAAAAAGCAATTATTGAATGAGGCTCCGCGATGAACTAGTGGTTCAAACCCTTCTCTTGAAATTTGTCGTATTGTACAGTATATTCCCTCTGTGTTCTGTCTGGTCCGTTGTTATTGTCGTCATTCCTTCCCCAGTTGGAGACAAGGTGTTATTGCACATTTCGTTGACTGTTTCGAATAGGAAACTTCAGACCTGACCAAGCAGCATGCCCTTGATGGTTGAACGAAATTTCCAAAGGGGCGCCCATGTCAGTGTAAAAGAATTAAAGCTAAACACTCGATGTATATAACCATGGTTATTTATTTTCTGGGCATTTATTTTAAGCGAAAATAACCTTTCACTTCAGTTTATTACGCAGCCCTCGCTCCCCATTCAATTCTATGAAAGCGTAGTACTTTTAGCTTCATTACTTTTTCTGCATAGATCGAGTTGAAGTAGCAGTGTATCTTTGTCAGGAGATTTCCATTTGTGTAACATATCTTTGTTGTGAATATTATAACGGTAGATATAACAGTTCTACCGAAACTGGTCAGAGTTTTCCCCTGACTAGATACCTGTGAAATATGTGGTTATAGAATTAACTCAAAAATGTGCCTGTATTGGTTTTCATATTCTTTCCCTACACCATTCAGGCTGTTCCTTTTCTATGACTATTTGAAGAGTAGTTTTCGTGAAGGGCGCATAACCTGTTCATCATTAAGTAGCATTTGAAAGTTCCCGTTTAATAGCTGCTTTGGATGAAGGGCAGAACATTTTTTCTGCTAGGGATTCTTGGTAGTTGTTAAACCTTATTTTTCTTTTGAGAAAATGTCAGATTCTCTCTCTCTCTCTCTCTCTCTCTCTCTCTCTCTCTCTCTCTCTCTCTCTCTCTCTCTCTCTTCGGAAGATATAAGGAGTATCAGAGCACACTGTGCACAAACAAAGGCTTTTCAGCATTTGCTTTATTTATCCTTGTATCTCCATTTTTTTGTACAGTGATGAGAATGGAACACTTAGGAAAATAAAAGCGCACCGTTCACATTTGTGTGTGTGTGTTTGTGAGAGAGAGAGAGAGAGAGAGAGAGAGAGAGAGAGTGAGTACCCATAACGGCTTCTTTTAACACTACGTGATCCTCTGCCAGTACCTGCTGTACAAACGATGACAGTCTGGTGAATGTAACTTTTGAAGGTGACAGCCTTAGTCAGCCGAGCCTTTTCATGTAGTCCAACTCAAACGTTGTATCCAATTTGTCGGGATAACGTTTTAGGCTCTGGTAAGGCTTCTTAGACGTTGGGTCACGCGAGCTGGTCGCCTGGGGGAGGTAGGAGACCGCGCATTGAGAAATCGACCCTCAACATTATCTCTCTCTTTTCATTTTCCCGCACTTGTTCTTGTCCTGTGCGTGTTCTGTACTTTCTTCTTATTCCTCCAGCACTCTCTCTCTCTCTCTCTCTCTCTCTCTCTCTCTCTTCTTCTTCTTCTTCTTCTTCTTCTCCGTTTCCATGCAGATGCATACGAATATCGATCTCTGAGTTCATTTCAGAAAGGAAAACTTTTAAGGACGTTCTGGCTTGGTTTGACTGAAAAGTGATTGTTGGTTAAAAGAGATTTACTCTGATCTCTCTGCAGGCAAGAGGATTTAACTTGAGGTTAACTTTAAAGCACATAAAATCTTTCTTTATCAAATGTCTGTCATGAAGGCGTTTTCTATTTCCCTTTATCAAATCAGAGAATAGGCGAAGTAAATGAAGAGCCTTTTTCTTTTCCCAGTGCGAAAGTAAAATTACCTTTGCCTCTGTTTTGAGTTAGATATTTTTTCTTGCTTTTGGTATAATTATCAGTAGGCATTGTACCTAAAACTTTTTTTATATTTTTCCCCCGTGAAATAGCACGATTCCATCATTTTTTCAACCATGGATGTAACATGGCATCTCATATTTTTGGTTCACTTTTAATTCTAACTTTTGTGCTTGATTTTGATCGCTTTCCCGTTAATTCAGTTTTGCCCACTCGACTTCCCCAATTTTTCACATTTTTCAGCTTGGTAGTATTTTGTATTTTATGCCTTTGACTTGTGCTGAATGCTCTTTGCTTCTTTTTTAGTTCATTTATGGAATGCGAACTCGACGTCTTTTCTGTTGACTCAATTGTTAAAGTGCGTTTTTTGAAGCATGTTTGTAGTTATCTGAGACTCCCGTCCTGGAGTCTCTATTGTCAGTTAATGGAAACAGTTGCTCATCCGCATTTGTGAGGATGGATGTCGATGGCTGCATATGTTGACATACCCACACACGAGGCACAGGGTATGATTCCTTCTCCGTGAGAGATCGGGGCTATGGACGAACAGAGTGGTTGGGGAATATTCATAATGCAATTTATATAGCTTAAATTTCATTGCTGTAAAGTGTTTTGCAAGGAAGAAAGTGAGATTTTTCTTGGATTGGTGTTTATTCCTATTTGGTAATACTGTACATGATTGATGGTCATTTTGCTTAGTCACCACCTTCCTGCGATTATGACTTTCTGTTAACAATTGTGGAGTATCACAAATTTTCAGTTGAAATGGTGTTAATTATGAAGTCACTGTTTACTTCTGTTTAACGATGTCATTTTGACGAAGTCAGTGCGAAATGCACAAATCTTGTGAATCTTTCTCTTTCCCTTTTTGTCAGATTGCAGTAGCTCAATTGTCGCTTTCCTGCTTAATGCAATGCAGATTCGATTTTCCACCTTGCAGAAGCCCCACTCCCATTTCGACTGGAAAACCATCACCGAATGCCACTCGCGCATCCGTTGTTAAACGCACCTGGGCTTCTTCTTCCTCTTTTTGTATCTCATAAACAAGATGACTAGCTCTCGGGCAATTTAAACAACAAATACACACACACACATATAACCATATATTTATATATTTATATATATATATATATATATATATATATATATATATATATATATATATATATATATATATATATATATATATATTATCAGTAAGCTGTAAACGTCCTTAATATCCAAACCTCACTTGCTGACTGCGTGGGTTAAGCGTCCACTGTAGTCCTGAGTTCTTGTCCTTCGCTGGTTCGAGCCCACGAGACGACGAACTTATTATCAACTAAAAAATTCCCCTTCGGTAACATATATGAAAATATATTATTTCCGAGGTAGAGCGAATTGGATATTAAAGGACGTTTGCAGCTTACTGATTGTATATGAATCACGGTGATGTGATAAAAAGTCATATTTATGTATATATATACAGTATATGTGTGTGTCACAACCATAATGCCCTTTTAACCTCTCGCATTCTTCACACTTTCTGGATAAGCTTGTCACTGCAATGCCTTAGATCCAAATGAAAGATATAAGAAGTAACTCCTATATTTCAGACACGTCAAGCCCATTGCACTTTTCATGCGCTGTTAATATACATGCACGCATAAAATACCGCGTATATAAACTTTTATTTATATTCACACAAACATTTACCTGGAAAAAAATTAATGCTTATTTAGACACGCACACACATTATATATATATATATATATATATATATATATATATATATATATATATATATATATATATATATATATATATATATATATATATATATATATATATACATATATATATACAATATATATATATATATATATATATATATATATATATATATATATATATATATATATATATATATATATATATATATATATATATATATATATATATATATATATATATATATATATATATATATATATACACTTTATATATATACACACACATATATATAAATATGTGTGTGTGTATGTTTGCGTGTGTGTGCGAATGTGTGTAAATGTTTGCTGAATATCTGAATATATAAACTTTGATGAGCTTAGTGCACAGCCAATCATGAATACGTACAAGTAAAATAGGGAGTCGTTGTACCATTCCCCGTAATAGGACAGACTCAGCTGCAGAACGGCCAGTGCTTCAACAGCTTCATGACCGTCTCTGTAATGGCCACAATGACCCCCACAAGCCTTCAGTCAGAATGATGAATGAAGTAGTTTTTCCTTCCTTGGTCGGATTTTAACCGACGCTGAGCAAAAAGACCACGTTCCCTTAAATAATGCCATTGCTCAGTACCGTACAGTGCAACAAAACTGGCCCTGCCCCTTTGGGAACCGTGTATCGGTTGGCAGTTGTCACAAACATTCCAGGCCTTGAATCCGAAGAGTATGCACATGCAATATAACCACGACATATTGACATATATCTAGCATATGATTACAAATAATCTTGTGAAAACGTACCTTATGTCAGCTGCATTAATAAAATAAAATAAATGTGTTCAGAAACACAATGTATGTTTACATACTTCACGACTGCATGGCCAAACTTCTTACTTCACAAGCCAAACAACCGCTCCTGCTAGAGCGACCATCGTCCCCTGGTCATTACAAAAAGAAGAGAAATATATTTCAGTCATTCTTCAGCTTTCAAAATCTGAAAATTATATGTTAAGCTATCCACCATGCTACAACCGTCTGTGATAAAATTACTAAACTGAATTTACAAGTTGATCGGTCTTTTCCTTTAGACCACATTCATTACTTTTATTACCGTTTCAGTTCCCCTGACGCCATTTATACTCACCTACGATGGATTGTCATGATTTCCTTTGCGTTCATGCATTCAGTTCCTATTCCTCTTTTCCGCAGGTTAAAACAGTTCAGGATGTTATTTGCTTTGGAAGTATTTTGCCTGAAATTTTCCTAACGAAGTACTGTTGGTATTCACGTCTGCGTAAATTTTGTACTGATAATGTAGGTATCGGTCTAATAACCAATATCGAAGTCTAAATGTCATCATCCCCATCAAAGGCTACTGTCCTTTGCTTGCACAAATGGATTTTTGTAATGAAATATTTGTCAAAAAGGGAGCCTTGAAGCAATGATTGAGGATGAAATGAAAATATATGAACATGGGGAAAACCAATGAAGAAATTCAAAGCAGAAGAAAGAATCCAGTCCAGAGGTAGTCCTTCAGAAGCAAATAAAACAGTACGATAGCAAGAACTAATTCTAAACTTTTGAGAAGATAGTGTTAAAAAGTTGTACGAATTTCTCAAGTTCTTGCATGTGGGAGAGGTGACAAATAATTTGGTTGTGAGTATATTTATAATTATGCCCGAGCACTCGAACAGACTTATCATTTATTTTGAAATAACATCCAAGCAACTTCAGTCTCCACAGATAAAAAAAAAGGGTAAAAAGAGACAGTCTTTTTCTTCCCGTTCTCCCAAAATGCTATCAGACGAATGCATTTACTGCCCACGCGTTTTCCGCGATATATATCAACCACAAAATATTCACCGACGAAATACCACGAAAATTACCATCTTAATTAATGCTTTTACCACATTCAGGTCCGCGACAATCCCCCCCTTCCCCCAGCTATTCCCGGTTCCTGACCCACCTGGCTCTCTGGCCGTGCTGGCGGAAATTCTGGTATGAATGGATTTACAAGTGCTCAGTCATAGTGTTTATTAGTATCTTCATTTTAGATGACATCAGAAATGCAGTATTTATCTTAATTTTTCTGTTCTTCTATTTCATTTTATTTTTCTGTAAAAGAAAACTATTGTGCCGGCTTTGTCTGTCCGTCCGCACTTTTTTCTGTCCGCACTTTTCTGTCCGCCCTCAGATCTTAAAAACTACTGAGGCAAGAGGGATGCAAACTGATATGTTGATTATCTCCCCTCCAATCATCAAACATACCAAATTGCAGCAGTTTCATGGACCGTGGCTCATACAGCATTTTACCAAGACAACCGAAAGATAAATCTATATTCGGTGTCCTTGATTATACGCTGTAGTGGCTGTACAGAAAACTCGATTGTGTCGAAGAGAATTCGTCGCATTTTTTACTTGTTTACTTTTGTGTTTTCTTCACACTCACGTAGTTAAGAAAGGTTTTACGTAGAGCCTGATATGATGCAAACATTCCAGTATATGTATGAGGCTTCTGTGTACCGAAATATGTGTTCAGAAAATTATACATGCTTGTTGTCAAGAAAGATGTGGTACAGTATGGTTTATAAGACTGTGCAGCTAAAACACATATAAAGAAATGCGAAGATTCTCAGTGTATTATTTTTTTTTATTTTTAATGAGTCAAAACATAAAGCAGCTCATTGGTGTCTATGCATGCCTCCATTAAGTTCTCCTCTGCTGACCAAGAATACGAGCATCTGCCTGAGCACACACCTGTTTTCTGGATAACTGTGAGCGCACCACAGTAATTTTATAGTTTGGGAATTAAGAAGCAGTCGAATTAGTAAGTGAAAGACTAGTGTTCGTTTGTTTAAAGGTAACAAAAATTTTAGATTGCTTGCAGTGGAGATTCAAAAATTAATTTTTACTGTTTGGATGTTTATTCAAAGTTATTGACATTCACCAATCAGGCACATTTTACATAACTGTCATAGATATTATAGTACTTTAGGGGCACACAAAGATTCACAGGTAATATGTTTACCTCTTAAGTGGGATTATATAGATATCTAAATATGTAATTTAATGAGTTTTATTATTAAATAACAAACTAAAACATACGTTTGCTTATTATCAGTTCCATTCCTCCTTACGTTAATCATGTTGCGATATGCGTGGAAGACTACAAAGAAAAGAGAACAAATAAAATTCATAGGAAGCATTATTTCCTGAATACTGATACACAAGCTAATTATTTCACATCTTGACATTACTGCAGAAGAAAAATAATAATAATAAAACGGTAACTGGCCACACAAACAATATTTATGCATATATATACATATATATATATATATATATAAATATATATATATAAACTATATATTTATATATATATATATATATATATATATATATATATTTATATATATATATATATATATATATTATATATATATATATATATATATATATATATATATTTATATATATATATATATATATATATAACATAAACCCATATATATATATATATATATAAATATCACACATTACCACAGGTGAAAATAAGAAACGGGGTGTAGGTCCTGGACTGGTTTCGACTTTATTTCCAAGCCATTGACGAAGGACTGATACAGAGTGTGAGAAGTCACAAATATATATACTACAAGAACAGTACTGACGAACATACACAACCGTTAGAGGCTCCATATCCCCACTCAGGCCGGTGTCGAGGTAGGGTGGCCTTTAAAAACTCATTTGGCTAAAAATCACAATAGACTCTCAGGGACATTGCTGATAAACAGACCATACCCCACCTCAGATCCACACCTGACAGGTGTCATGGAGGGCGGAGTTTGGAAACTCATTAACATTACTACCCTCGTACTGTGTTTACAAATATGATAATCCTATTTTCATATATCTCTACTGCCTACCTTAAAGTTTAAACAATTTACAAATTTCTTTTGATATTAAAGGATCAAGTTTATACATCCCTTGACTGATATTCATATTATGGTTGTAACTTTCTTTATGAAGCTAGATTCAATGATGTTCCTTTCCAGTGCATTATTAGAATATACAATCCTTTTGCCCTTCCCAGTTGATAGCATGATTTTTCTCACTAACATGTACAAATATACCACTGTTCCCTTGTGCATATCTCACACATTTCTTATGTTGTTCAATTCTTTTTCCAGTGCTTTCCCTGGTTTGGCCAATATAAAAGTTGTCACAAGACTTACACGGAATTTTATATACACACCCTTTAATATTGTCTGGGGAGTTCTTGATAAGTACATTTTTCATTGTTGTATTGTTCTTAAATGCGACATTAACACCAAAATTCTTAAGAAGATGAGGGATATCTTTCATACTATTATTATAAGGCAGAACAAGCAAATTTTTTTTGTGTTGTAAGGTTCTTTCTGGTTTTGATACATAGTCTTTTTTGCCGCTTCAAATGCACTGTTTAATACACTATCAGGATATTTCAATTTTTTGCCTGCATTCCTAATCTTATCTATTTCATCATCAATATATTCAGGCTACATACCTGTAATGCTCTTAAAAACATAGATGAAAACACTGAATTTTTTAACCTTATTGCTTTGTCCAGAATAGAATGCACATAGGAAGAAATATTAGTGGGTTTTCTATACACACTATATTTAAACCCACTACTATTTCTTCGTATGAGGACATCCAGAAACGGTAAGCACCATCATTTTCCATTTCCATCGTGAATTTAATTGATGGTACTAATTGATTTAACTTAGCAAAAAGTTTTTTACATCTTGGTTCCTGGCCATACACAAATTATGTCGTCAACATACCTAAACCATGTTACATTACGTGGGATTATGTTGTTTAATATCTTCTTTTCAAAAATTCCATATATAAGTTACTTAACACTGGGGATAGAGGGTTTCCCATTGCCATACCAAAATTTTGTGAGTAAAATTTACCATTAAATTCAAATTTACAATCTTTTACACATAATTTAATCAGTTCAATTAAAGTACTTTTTAGAAAATGGGATATCCAGCTGTGTGTTCTCTAACAATTCAGATAAAAACGCCATCAGATCATCTATTGGCACCTTTGTGAATAGTGATACAACATCAAAACTTACAAGCCTGGATTCACTATTAATCTCTACACTATTTAGTTTATTTATCAGGTCCACATTATTCTTGATATTTGCATTTGAGATGGTACCTACTAATGGGTTGAGAATATCTACTAAGTACTTCGCTAGCTTGTATGATGCGGAACCAACTGAACTGATAATTGGCCTGGCAGGAAAGTTTGCTTTGTGAGTTTTTATTGTACCATACATGTATGGTAGCGATGGAGAGGTCACACACAACTTCTTTATAAGGCTTTCGTTACCTTTTAACAGGTTTTTCACTTTCTTATTGAAAACCACTATTCACATTGTCTATCGGGTTCTTATTTAATTCTTTATAATTATCATCACCTAAAAAGATTTTGCATTTTTCTATATATTCACTTTTATTTAAAATTACAAGGGCGCCTGATTTATCTGCTTTTGTCATGTGTATATTTTTATTTTTTCAGTTCATTAATAGCAACCATAAATCTTTTGGGGACGTTTGTGGTGTCTGATTTTTCATACTTCCATAAATCAACCCTTAACCATGTTCACTTCTTCATTCGTTAAATCACTATATTTTTCCAAATTACACAGTCCTTTAGTTATTTCCACACTGTTCCTTCCGCCAGAGATAAAGCAAAGTTTAAACCTGCAGCCTAAGGCACTAGTTACATTTCTATCCAGCTGTTTGTTTGATAAGTTGACGACACATTGCATGATTGGCGTTGTTGGTCCAAGGGCTTCTTTCAATCAACAGTTTCATTTTTATTATCGTGTTTCCGTTTCAGTTTCCGATACACTTGATTCCTCATCTTCACATGACAATATTCACGGAGGAATCTCTCCAATCTGGTGGTATTGAGGCTTCAAAATGTCGTCTTTTCCTCGTGAGATCTTCAAAATTTTTTTGGTTTCCAATGTTTTGATGTTGATATGTTTTTCCAATATGGCACGTTGTATTTCACCGAAGGGTTGGTCTTCTAATTTCAGCAAGGAATTGTTTATGAACGATCTTGGTATCACTTGTTCATCCCGACATTCACGTAAAAACCGCAGGTGTTCCTTGTTGGTATGAGCTTGAGGGCATGGCAAATTCTCTGACGGCATATTCCAAGATGGGGGAAAAGAACACAGAAAGATCGGAAGGAGCGTGGTATCCATTGATGATTATTATCAGATTTGTATTTGATTCATTTATCACACATTTCTTCCTATGTGCATTTCTATTCTGGACAAAGCAATAAGCCAGTTAAAAGTCATGTTTTCATCTATGTTTTTAAGAGCATTACGGGTATGTAGCCCTGAATATATTGATGATGAAATAGATAAGATTAAAATGCATACATAAAATTGAAATATCCTGATAGTGTATTAAACAGTGCATTTGAAGGGCAATAAAGACTATAAATATCAAAACCAGAAAGAATGATACAACACAAAAAAATTTGCTTGTTCTGCCTTTATAATAATAGTATGAAAGATATCCTCATCTTATTAAGAATTTTGGTGTTAATGTCGCATTTTAAGAACAATACAACAATGAAAAAATGTAATTTATCAAGAACTCCCAGACAATAAAGGGTGTGTATATAAAACCTGTAAGTCTTGTGACAAGTTTTATATTGGCCAAACTGGGAAAGCACTGATGAAAAAGAATTGAACAACATAAGAAATGTGAGATATGCACAAGGAACAGTGGTATATTTGTACATGTTAGTGAGAAAAATCATGCTATCAACTGGGAAGGGGCAAAATATTGTTATTCTAATAATGCACTGGAAAGGTAAACATCATTGAATCTAGATTTCATAAAAGAAAGTTACAACCATAATATGAATACAGTAAGGGATGTATAAACTTGATCCTTTAATATCAAAAGAAATTTGTAAATTGTTTAAACTTTCAGGTATCTCAGAGAATTAATGAAAATAGGATTATCAATTTGTAAACACAGTACGAGGGTAGTAATGTTAATGAGTTTCCAAGGATAATCCATGACACCTGTCAGGTGTGGATCTGAGGTGGGGTATGGTCTGTTTATCAGCAATGTCCCCTGAGAGTCTATTGTGATTTTTAGCCAAATGAGTTTTTATTCTCCTACCTCGACACCGGCCTGAGTGGGGAATGGATCTATTTTGTGTATGTTCGTGCACTGTTCTTGTAGTAATATTTGTGACTTCTCACACTCTGTATCAGTCCTTCGTCAATGGTTTGAAATAAAGTCGAAACCGGTCAGACCTAAAATTTTATTTTTCACCTGTGGTAATGTGTGACAAATGAATCACGTACAAAGTGATAATAATCATTATATAAATATATATATATATATATATATATATATATATATATATATATATATAAATATATATATATATATATATATATATATATATATATATATATATATATATATATATATATATATATATATTTTTTTTTTAGCGTTAACGTCAATTTGACATGGATTCTGATTGGAACCCTTTGGGTTGGTGAGTAATCCCTCAAATCGTTTCCACCTAGAACTATTTTTCGAAGATCACAGATAATTTATTTTTCACGATTCTAATGAAAATTGGTTGGTAGGAACCTTGGAGGTTAGCGATTGTTTTATCAAGAATATTTTCAACTTGGAATATCATTAAAATATTTAATGTGAAGTGTTGGTGAAGACCATCGCTGTATTTGCTTTACTACTGAATTTTGGATGTCAAGTTTCCAGATGTAATAGTGTTGCTAGTGACAATTTTTCTCATGCAACACTTTCCTTAATATTTATAACAGGTTTGCTCTTGATTCCGACATTCTCTCTCTCTCCTCTCTCTCTCTCTCTCTCTCTCTCTCTCTCTCTCTCTCTCTCTCCTGAATCAGCTTTTAAAATGATTTGGTCTTTCATCGACATCTTCAGATTGGCTGTAGAACTCACCAAGACCGTTTTACAAACTTTTGCTATTACTTTCTCTTAGTAGTACCCCATATAATCTTTATTTTATGTACGGCATGTTAGTCTTTCCTTGTAATAAACTGTGTAGAGTCCAGAGGGGTTTGTTCATGGGGGTGTTGTCACCCAATGAATTAGAAATTCGACAATGAGAAGAACAAAGTCCCGCTTTGTTGGACAACGACCTCACTGGCGTGTGATGCTTTTCTCCTTACATGTTTTCGTAGGCCGTTCCAGATCGGAACGGCACGATTTTCTTTCCTCCCTTTTTAGGTACATACAGTTTTGTTGTAATGTGTATAACTTTATTATCTATGTCTATTTGAAATGGAGCTGCGTTATTCGTTTGTGTCTTTTTGTGTGTTTCATTTAATTACTTTTTTTCTTTTTTCATACATGTATTTGCATCTTAAAAAGTTTTCTCAATTATCATATATATTTTTTTTATTCTCTGAGACTGACGACTGACTGCTTCCTTCCAATATCCTTCAAATCTGAGACAGTTTTAATACGCTGTTTTGTATGTTTTTTTTTTTTTTTGTTAGTTGTAGTTGTGAGCAGAATATCCTTCTTATAAATGAGGAGATGAAGACAGTTATTTTCTGACAAATTAATGACTTGAGCAATGTTAACGTTAGTACACATTATCATCCTAACACAAACATTTTCCAAACAAAACTTTCAAAGGCACGCAAAACTTTTTTGTTGTATAATAAGGAATTTCGAACTAAGCAGCCAAGTTGAAATGGCATTTAATCGTTCCATTATGTTGTTGAGGCAGTCGGATATGTCATCGAAGACGTTGAAAGAGACTTTTCTGTGTTTAATTACCATTGGTGACATTTTGTGTGCTACTCCTCTCTCTCTCTCTCTCTCTCTCTCTCTCTCTCTCTCTCTCTCTCTCTCTCTCTCTTGCAACTCTTGATTTTCAGGTATGACATTTCATTGAGCCCTTCAGATCAGACATGGAACCAATGGTAGACCGAAATGTAAAGAAAAACATGTTTGACATTATTTGAATTGATCTGATAGTTTTGTCACATATTGTTTTGTTGAGCTCTTGAAGAAGTTTCCTAGTTTTATTTTCTTGATTTTTCCTTTATCTTTTGTGAGTATAAACCACAATACTGCTTCTCTGATGCTTTGCTGATCATTTTGTAGTCGTAAGGTCCTCATAATTTTTATTTACGAATTTTCGATTCTTCATTGATGTTGCGTAGTCACAAGAGGCCTTTCTCTCTTTTTTTTATGTTATCCGTTGTGAAATTCTATTGCTTAAAACTTGTCACTAACTTTATTTCTTTATTGTTCTGATATATTATGTATTTATTCTTTCCTTCTTTTCAAAGTCCTCTCATCGACATCGTTCCTGATCAGAATATTCCGTCTGTTTTCTAGTATCACTTAGATTTATCTGTTTTTTTTTTTTTTTTTTTTTTTAGTACCACTGCTGTATTTTATTTTGGTGTTGTACTTCCTTAATCCATTTGCTGTTGTATGTCTGTTTGCTTTCCACAGATGTAGCAGTTTCCTCTGATTTTGCATTCCTCTTGTTGCTTTGCTTTCTGTTATTAGGTTTCACTCGATGTAATTCCCCAGTTGATGCGTTTTCCTTTTCTGTGACATTTTTTCCTGTAATTTCACGGCTATTACATCTTATTTGGCGGTTTTATATATATTTCCCTTTGCTTGCACTTCACTCACTGTTGCATTTCCTTGATTGTTTTATTTTTATTGCTATTGAATCTGTCTGCCAGCTGTAGGCCTTTTTATCGTTGCATATCATTATTTGTTTTACGCTTCTTTACCCTGTATTGCATTTTGCTGTTGCATTTCCTTGGTTTTATTCCCTTTGTCTGTCAACTGAAATGACAAGGCAGAAAGAAGTTTTGGCTTCTATCGCAGAGAGGTTAGTTGTACAGAGTGCTCACAAGACAAGAATAAAATTAAATAAACAAAACCTATGTTATCCTGTTTCTTTAATGTCCTTCAGGATGACCCACTGACGTTGCTTGAGAAGTATCTTTGGGGGTGCCCTGGTACCAAGAATGACATATTTGGAGACCCTAAGCAGAGCACATCATCACTCCACATTGTATGCCCTCATAGAAAGGAAAAGACTGTATGGATTTATAATTGCTAAAGAAATTTCTGAATACGTTTAGTATAGTGGGACTGGTTGCATGTAGGTTTAACGATAATTGTGTAAAATTTATGTTTCTGGATGTTTATTTCATGAGTATGTGTGCTTATAAGAGCAAAGATACCAACAAATAAATGCACAATGACTCAGACCCCCTTCCCCTCCCCCTTGCTCCTGAACCAAAGGGAGCGTTGATGGATCGCATTCGTGTCCCTTAACAAGGAGAGATGAATGAGGAAGAAGCGGGAACGTTACAAGCACTCTCTCACGCAAAGGTCGTCGGCTGGAGGAGAAGAAGATCCCAGATGTTCTGTCTGCTCTTAACTCCTCTCGCCCTTCCACTGAAATTAACCCCATCCGCCTTTTCATGCTGGTCCCAAGAGTACACATCTCTCTCTCTCTCTCTCTCTCAATATACATACATACACACACACACACACACACACACACACACACACACACTTCCATATATATATATATATATATATATATATATATATATATATATATATATATATATATATATATAAGCTTAATGATAAATAATATTAAAAGACCAGGAAGAACATTCTTTATTATACGAGCTTTGAGGTATAAAACCTCATCATCAGGCTGAAAAAACCGACAAGGATGAGAATCAATAAATTACAATAAAATGAATTGTCATAATAAATCTTCAGCAAAAATACTAGCCAAATATATAAAATGAACAAGTAAATACAAAGGATTTGGATGCCTGAATGCCCTAGTGCTTCCAAACCTTTGTATTATCGTAGGTATGTAGATGATACTTTCCTTGCGTTTAAGGAATTATCACATGTTGATTTGTTCTTTGAATATTTTAATTCTCGTCGCCTTAACATTTCTTTTACTTGTGAGACGGAACAGAATAATAAGTTGTCATTTTTAGATGTACAGGTATACAGAAATAGTGGCAAATTTGAGACCGCTGTGTATAGGAAAAGTACTTTTACTGGCTTGGGATTGAATTACCTCAGTTTTTCGCCAAAGTTGTATAAGATTAACTCAATACGCACTTTGATAAATAGAGCCTACAATGTTTGTTGTGATTTTAATTTATTTCATCAAGATATGGTTTTCCTCCAGAATTATTTTTCCCGCCAGGCCGCCACAGGCTGTTCCTTTTACCTCCCCGGAAGTTTTCACCAATAGCGAGTTTTATTAATTCCATGTTTTTAGTAGATTCTGGTATTCAAAGAAAGTTTATAATAACATGTTTTTCTTATGCTTAGTGTAATTTATCCCAATTGGTGTTAAAATATGTGAAAAGTAAAAAAATTATGCAGCTTGCATCCGAAAACAAGCTCCTGTCGTTGACTTCGGCGGGTGTTGTTATTAAATTTAGACTTCCCATCACAATACTTGATAGTCTCTTTATTCGTTAACATTATTTATTGACAAAACATATATCTGAGGGAGAAATTTAGGTTAGTACATAAGTTTCGATTCACATTACTTGGTAATTATTTGAAAACAATGATGCTATTCGGACAAAATACTTGCAACCAATCAGCTAGCAGGAAACTTTTCCGAGCAAAAAGGGCACCCCTGCGAGTCTGTGCTAAAGCGCCTCGGTAAAAAAAACTGAGTATAGATAGGCTTCATTTTAAATCCAACGTGCCACGCCAGCTAGAAACACTCGAACCAGTCCATTTTCCGTGCTGAACACTGATGTTCCACTGATGATGGCCGGCTAGGGTTGTATCAACCGTATTTTCACTAAGAAGCTGTCATGCGTAGATTCATGACCACCAGGGCTTTGGTAGTCTTCAGTATGATTATCTACGGGAAACTAATTATTATTAAATTACGTGACAATACCTTTCAAAATTTCCTGATGACACGTAAGTAGCTTTTCTATATAGTAAAAAGCTATACTCTGTTCTTGTTGCAATGCTGCATAGTTGTAAGAAAAAGGTAGATGTAGTGAACCCAGGAGTAAGGAATTCTGTTTCAGACTGACTTCCATTAGACAAGCTTTCTAGATATAAAAATAAGTCTATTTTTAAAACCATGACTAACTTTCAAAGAAACTTTTCCTGATGTCTCAAATTTTTTATCGAGTATTTTCCATCTTTTTACTTTAAACCGGTTGTAGTTTCAGAGTGCAAATATAATGTTGCCAGAGAAAATTATAGTCAGAAAAGATATGCATTTAAAAATGAAACTATTGAAGATAAAATAAACCAAAAGAACGAGAACAGAAATTTTAAAATAATGGATACACTGAGAAAAGACTTTCTAAAAAGAAAAAAAATTCGGACGCCAAATATCGAAAGAAGTAAGCAACCTGACGGTGCAGCAGGAGTCCAGTACTCAATGCAAACATTCAGGCTGTCACATCAACGGAAAGAGGCCAGCAATGAGGAACTTTGGTTTCAAAAATAAGAAAGAAGAGCCCAAGATAAATATTATTATATAGGAATTCATTTTATGGATAGTCGACGAAGTGAATTTCATACTCTGGTTAACCTGTCCGGTACACTTTGTAAAACCATTAAAATCACAAAATAATAATATCAATAAAGCTTACCAGAGTGTATTCTCAGTTAAAGACAATCACGCCCAAAGCTGTGGGTGGCCACGATGTAGGCCTGACACAGCCCAGGGGATGCGCATGGTCCCCATGATACTTGAGGCGTATGAATATGGCTTCTGGGGTTGTTCAGTCTTCAGAAACTGTGGCACATACACATTTATAGAAGGCGCATGGGAAGTGGAATCTGCTTTACATTGTGCAAAAATATTGAGGTCAAGTGGTTTACCTATTTGACGTATCTGTTGTCCATTGTGATACCTCCAATATTATGCATGATAAAACATGACAGACATATCTCCATGGGTTGTGAATCATGAATCTCCGGCTGCCCATAACTTTTTTCAAGTCATTATAAGAAAAACGTCTGTCAGTCAGTGAAGATGAATTTCGATTTGAGGCTTAAAGACTTCGCTGGTGCTCTACTAGCAACTTTCTTTTTGGTTTATAGTGTTTACAAATGCATCTGTTTTGGGCATATTATTGATAGAGAGAGAGAGAGAGAGAGAGAGAGAGAGAGAGAGAGAGAGAGAGAGAGAGAGAGATTATACCACAAGAATTTAAAAGTAATCAGTATTTCTTTATTATATACTGTTGAAGCAATCAAAATTTTACCTTCAGTAATATTTGTGTTTACTTTGTCTTGTTTGTACGGTTATAATTGCAGTTGGCAGTCAACAAAAATTTTATATTATGGATGTAATGACGTGTTTCCATTTCTCTTGGGCAGGAGATAAATGCAAAATTTTTGTTTTTCTGTGTATTAATCGCAATGATAATTTATTTTGTATGAAACACTGTAATCATCATACCTGTATCTACAATTCTCAGTTTAGAATTCACTTAACTTTCTATCGCTTTTTGCACGTAATTCAGAGAAAATGAAAACGTTTCACATCATGTCTATTCAATTTATTTTCATCTTTTAATGGAAATAGATGCATTATTATTGTTGCGTGTTATTTCCTCTTGCAGGGTATCATATATATATATATATATATATATATATATATATATATATATATATATATATATATATATATATATATATATATATATATATATATATATATATATATATATATATATATATATATATATATATATATATTTACATATATATATTATATATATATATATATATATATATATATATATATATATATATATATATATATATATATATATATATATATATATATATATATATATATATATATATATATATATATATATATATATATATATATATATATATATATATATATATATATATATATATATATATATATATATATATATATTTTATATATATATATATATATATATATATATATATATATATATATATATATATATATATATATATATATATATACATATATATATATATATATATATATATATATATATATATATATATATATATATATATATATATATATATATATATATATATATATATATATATATATATATATATATATATATATATATATATATATATATATATATATATATATATTGTTAGAATATTGTAACGACCCTGAGTGGGTCGTTATGCAGGTTCTTTAATATACTCAGGACGGGGCTGTCATGACTGACGGCAGATGCAACAAACAAAGGAGGAGAAAACAACAAAAACAATAAAGAAAGCTTAAAATTAATTTATTTACAAAAATTTACAAGTGAGTCCGGTCTGGTAAAAAGATAAAAACCATAAATACAAAGTGAAACAAAAGGCAGCTCTAAACAAAATCAAGTTAAACAATTAACTTTATAAACAAAAAGTAGCTTTAAAAAAAAAAAGGTAAAAATAAACAACAGCAGGCAGAAAAAAAAAAACAAACATACGTCCTCCATCGGGCACCAAGACAGCCCTCAGCTGCACGACAGGACAAGACCCCACAAATCAGAATACCCCGATGGAGACGTCAGGACAGCCTCACGCTGTCATCAAAGATGAGCAGCTCGTGGTCACACGACTACTCATGGTCACACTCCAACGTCGTGCTCCATAGAGCGTGCTCCAATTTGCTGCTCAAAAACTCGACCAACGCCGACCAAAAAACTGCCTGCTGCTGCTGCCACTGCCGCTACTTTTGCTGCCCTACCAGACCCGACTGAAGCAAGAAAAACGGCAGCTCACTGACGAAAACATCAAAACAAAAAAAAACTTGAAGGTAAGGAGGCAGCAATCCACAAAGGGAACGAGCGGGGAACCAGCAGTTCCCGCAAAACCATCATAACGTGACACCTCCCACCTAAAAAAAAAAAAAGATTATTTTTTTTTTTACATCATGATCCCCTCCAATGCCGTAACAACCCCGCCAGCCAAAACAGAGCCATCCTGTCACGGTCGCCATTGTAACGACCCGAGTGGGTCGTTAAGGTTCTTTAATATATCAGGACGGGGCTGTCATGACTGACGGCAGATGCAACAAACAAAGGAGGAGAAAAACAACAAAACAATAAAGAAAGCTTAAAATTAATTTATTTACAAAAATTTACAAGTGAGTCAGGTCTGGCAAAAAGATAAAAACCATAAATACAAAGTGAAACATTTTCTAAACAAAAATCAAGTTAAACAATTAACTTTATAAACAAAAGTAGCTTTAAAATAAAAAGGTAAAAATAAACAACAGCAGGCAGAAAAAAAAACAAACATACGTCCTCCATCGGGGCACCAAGACAGCCCTCAGCTGCACGACAGGGACAAGACCCCACAAATCAGAATACCCCGATGGAGACGTCAGGACAGCCTCACGCTGTCATCAAAGATGAGCAGCTCGTGGTCACACGACTACTCATGGTCACACTCCACCTCTACGTCATGCTCCACTTCGTAGCCGTGCTCCAATTTGCTGCTCAAAAACTCGACCAACGTCGACTCCAAAAAACTGCCTGCTGCTGCTGCCACTGCCGCTACTTTTGCTGCCCTACCAGACCCGACTGAAGCAAGAAAACGGCAGCTCACTGACGAAAAACATCAAAACAAAAAAACTTGAAGGTAAGGAGGCAGCAATCCACAAGGGAACGAGCGGGAACCAGCAGTTCCCGCAAAAACCATCATAACGTGACAATATATATATATATATATATATATATATATATATATATATATATATATATATATATATATATATATATATATATATATATATATATGTATGTATATATGTTTTCATTTTCTCTGAATTACGTGCAAAAAGCGATAGAAACTTAAGTGAATTCTAAATTGAGAATTGTAGATAGAGAGGTATGATGATTATAGTGTTTCATATAAAATAAATCATCATTGCGATTAATACACAGAAAAACAAAAATTTTACATTTATCTCCTGCCTAGGAGAAATGGAAACATAATAGAATTTTTTTTGACTGTCAACTGCAATTATAACCGTATGAAGAGACAAAGTAAACACAAATAGTACTGAAGGTAAAATTTTGATTGCTTCAGCGCAGAGAAAGAGATGGCATATTTGGTAGGTATGTGATCCTGGGATAAATAAAGATGCAGTCTCGTGAACTATGTCCAAAAGTGGCTTGGATCCTTCTGGAATTTGTGCTTTTCAAAGAAAAATATTTATGAACAGTTTTGCACTGTTGAGTTTTAGAACACAATAAATGGAAGAGCAAGTTGATGAATATGAAAATAAGAAGAGTCAGGATTGCAGTATATGTTGGAGAGTAGTAAAAATAAAAATCTAAGTTCTGGAATGGTTCAAAATATGACGTCAAACGCGTGGTTAATAAGAAATAAGTCGCAGATGAGGTTAAAAACTGAAAAGGGTCTGATTGTTAGGTATGGAAGAATAGGAAGAGGGAGCAAAAAGAGTAACGATTGGCGTAAAAGACTGCGTTAACAAGAGGAAAAGGTGGTATAAAATGCAGTCCAGTAAATAAATCAAAAGTTAAGATAATTCGGGTGTTCCTTAAAAATGTTCCCGGTTTCGGTGAAGAAAATAACAGTGAAAGACAAAGTATATAACAAAGAACTAATACTGTACGAAGAAATTAGAATAAAAAGGAATTAACAATGAAACCGAATTTATGGCAAATGAAATAATGTATAAAAATGGCGTTTAGTCGGACGGCAGCAGAAAAAGAGAAAGCTAGATAAAATCGAAAATTTATGCCAGAAAATTATTAATGCTGAATTTGTGCTGATAATCAACTATATATATATATATATATATATATATATATATATATATATATATATATATATATATATATATATATATATATATATATATATATATATATATATATATATATAATTCTAATAGCCACAATGCCCTCTTAACTTCTCGAATTCTTCGCGCTTTTTTTGGATATGCTTGTGACTACGAAGCCGAAAGATCCAAACGGAAGAAATTGAAGAGACTGTGATGACCGGTCGTGGGAGATGAACCCATGTTACCATCCATAATCACAAGGAGGTCGCGTTGCCGACCTGACCACAAGAAGGATAAAAGTCTATTACCTCTCGTACATACATATACCTGTCGTTTTCAGATATATTTATTAGAGCTGGAATAGACCCATCCTCACCATCATAGCCAAGTGGGCAATCGTTTTTGTTGCTTTTTAGGGTGAAATACTTATGTAGAATCTACTGGTTACTTTTACCAGACACATATGTAATTCTAATAGCCACAATGCCCTCTTAACTTCTCGAATTCTTTGCGCTTTTTTAGGAAATGCTTGTAACTATGAAGCCGAAAGATCCAAACGGAAGAAATTGAAGAGACTGTGGTGGCCAGTTGCGACCTCCTTGTGATTATGGTAACGTGGGTTCGTCTCCTGCGACCGGCCATCACAGTCTCTTCAATTTCTTCCGTTTGGATCTTTCAGCTTCGTAGTTACAACCATATCCAAAAAAAGCGCGAAGAATTCGAGAAGTTAAGAGGGCATTGTGGCTATTAGAATTACATATGTGTCTGGTAAAAGTGACCAGTAGATTCTACATACAGTATATATTTCACCCTAAAAAGCAATAAAAATGATTGCCCACTTGGCTACGATGGTGAGGATGGGTCTATTCCAGCTCTAATAAATACATCTGAAAACGACAGGTAACAGACTTTTATCCTTCTCGTGGTCAGGTCGGCAACGCGACCTCCTTGTGATTATGGTAACGTGGGTTCATCTCCCGCAACCGGCCATCACAGTCTCTTCAATTTCTTCTGTTTGGATTTCTCGGCTTCGTAGTTACAAGCATGTCCAAAAAAAGCGCGAAGAATTCGAGAAGTTAAGAGGGCATTGTGGCTATTAGAATTACATATGTGTCTGGTAAAAGTGACCAGTAGATTCTACATATATATATATATATATATATATACACACACTATATATATATATATATATATATATATATATATATATATATATATATATATATATATATATATATATATATATATATATATATATATATATGTATATAAAGTATTATATTCCTGGCAAAAACTGCAGGATTTTCTGAAACGTCAGTATTATTATTATTATTATTATTATTATTATTATTATTATTATTATTATTATTATTATTATTATTATTATTATTATTCAGCAGGTGGAAATCAAGCTTCCAAAGAATATAGTATTCATTTGAAGGAATTAAGAGAAGGTTAGAAAAGAAAAATGAATTAATAAATAAATGAACAAAAATATAAGTAAATGATTACAATACAGTGAGAATTGTTCTGGGTTATTGATGCGTTGCTTTTTCGCTTAAATATTACGAATGTTTTATTTATTTATTGTACCATTTTATTGTATATATTGTCTTATATTTCGTATTTTATATCACTATATTCATTATATTATCCATATTATTTTAAAAATCTTTCAGCACTTCTTCAGACCTTGCACTCAACCCCTTGAACACATCAGCCCTTACTATTTGCCCCTCCCCTGCGGCCTCCCCATGAACATTCTTGACTACTCCCTTGCTCCATGCAGCATTTCTGTCGGATTATTTAAGATATATATAAGCCACATAATTTGCCAGGTGACTGTTCCCCTATAAACATTTGCTTTGTATACCCTCTTTCTTTATGATCACTCACTGCGTCTCACCTGTCATCCATTTTGCACTATGTGTTGCTTTCAAATTCACTTCAAAGCACCTTCCAAGGCTAGTAAGTAATTTTATGCCGTTGTTATTTTACCATTCCGCTTATATAAAGAGGAACAAATTTTCATGTAACCTGCCCATTATTTTATAACCTTTCCATCAAATAATCAGAAATTACACATCCCTCAACCACTCGTCAACACTACAACATTAAGTTGCCGGCCGCATTTCACATAATTCGACATTTTGAATGTTCTTCTTTAATCGTTAACAGTGCCTTTCCCAGCATTCTCAATTTTTTATTAGCCCTTTGCATCCTTGCGTGGAGCAGACGCGTCTCTCATCAATCAATCACATTCATATGTTCCTCAGAGCAGTCACTTTATCAACAGAAGATTTCATTAGCTGTACATTCCACTTATTCTCTTGTTCAGTGTCCTTGACTTCTTTATTCATATTCTTGCAGATGTCCTGACCAAATGTACTTCAATCACTTTCCAATTTCCTTTGCTAAGCATTTCACACTTGGTCCCTCTGTGCACTGATTTCCTTCCTTATCCCCACGGGCTTCCTTCCTCGTTCGCCCTTGCTGACACCAACATGTCTTTGAATCGTTACACCTCGATATTTCAGCATAAGTTCTTTTTTCAGCATTCTGCTACTTCACTTGCTTTGTTTTAGTAACACGCACACACACGCGCACACACAACCCGGCCCCAACACACACACATGCAGTATATATATATATATATATATATATATATATATATATATATATATATATATATATATATATATATATATATATATATATATATATATATTTATATATATATATATATATATATATATATATATATACATATATATATATATATATATATATATATATATATATATATATATATATATATATTTATATATATATATATATATATATATATATATATATATACATATATATATATATATATATATATATATTTTATATATATATATATATATATATATATATACACACACATATGTATATACTGTATATGTGTGTGTCTGCATGTGTGTATGTGTTGTGAATGTGTGTGTTTGTGTGTGGGTGTGTGTGTGTGTGTGTGTGTGTGGGTGGAGAGAGAGAAACGGGGAGGGAAGAATTTACTTCTGTTTTTGCATGCTGATTACATAGGGCGATCTTTGTAAAAAGAATCTCTAAGAACAAACGCGAGTTTTGGAAGAGAAGCAGGCCTTTTCTTCTTTGTAGTTATAAAACAAGGATAATTTGTAATTGCAACAAATGCCTGCTCGTAGTTTCCTTGAAATCCTGAGTTGAAGATCGCATGATTATGGTCATTATCTAATGAGTTCATGATAACGTTGTTTATGTAATGATTAAGCACATGTGGTCACTTGAAGTTCTTGGAAATGATTTTGATTGATGATTGCAAGATATAAAGTCACGAGCGGTTGTATAATAGAATTAATATTCACGACTTTTTTTGCTGGGTTGCCCTGAAAAATCTGTCGTTGCCACTGGTGACGGAAACAGCCCGGTGGTATCACTCAGTATATTGTTCTGTGCGACAGATGTAGTTTTGTCCGCGTAAAATTCCTATTTTCATATTTGACCAGAGCTTAGAACTCTCTCTCTCTCTCTCTCTCTCTCTCTCTCTCTCTCTCTCTCTCTCTCTCTCTCTCTCTCTCTCTCTCTCTTTCAGCGTTTACTTTCCTTTCATTAAGTAAATTTCTCACGAATGTTTTGGTCCTGATTTGTTGCTAAACCTGATACCTATTGATATGCACTCAATTTACAACTGCATTCAAGTGTAGTCTGCTTGTTTGTGTTACACAATAACTGTCTCTCTTTCAATTTTATGTGAACTACCACAGGCTGAAACATCCATTACCCTTTATGAGGAGACTGGGTTTACATTGCCTTCGTTTTTGTCGTTAAAGGATATGTACGACATTCGCAATGCATGTTTCTTACGGCCTGTCTCCATGGCCTCTGTGTTGGACTGAAGTCACACTGCCCAGCGCTGTCTCGAATGTTCCCTCCGCGCCCGTGCAAAACTGGGGAACGGTCTTTCTGGCACTCGGGTGAAGGATGCCAGCGATGCGCCTCAATTCGAGAAAGAGTGCAATGACTCCCGTTTACGTTTTTGGATGCTAGTCATTTGTCTCTCACTCATTTTACCTACAATTTTGTTCCTGTTTTATTTTTTGTCTCTTTCTCAGATAGTTGGGACTTCAGCACTGCGGAGGATTGCTTGTCGTGCCATGGAATTGTGGGCTGTTTCGTAGAACATCAGATTTTTATGAATAGTAATAACAGCAAAATACCTTATAATAGTTTAATTAACTTTGTTAACTCCACACTCAAATAAATATTTCTTTAAAAGGAATATTCCCAAAATAAAAATTCCCCCAATATAAAATAGTTTTGTTATTATTGACCTTTTTTGAACTAAAATTACCAATATGTAGACGTTAGCAGATGGAATTTGTCTGTCCAGTGGAGTAGGACTTATCTTCAAGTATGCTGGAAAAATTAAAAGCAATTCATTTTATGACTCTGTGTGACAAGAATGCAAGTATTTTAAGTTGCTTTTGTTTCTCATGTGTGAAGGCAGTTGGAGTGATATACTGTAACTGGCCCATTAGAACTTTCTTCCCCCATCATATTCCTGTTGCAATAACAACTTCGAAGTTTGGGCAAGGATGAGAATAAAAATTAAACTATATTATCATAGCTAGTTGAAATTGCAGAGTGACCTCAGCAGTTCTAATCATTCCAAAATGGATTTTTATGGACATTACGTCTTAGAAAACAATACAGGTTTGGCATAATGACTAATGTCTTTTTTTTTGGCTAAACGCAAGTGATATTCAAGCTATGGGATAAGTGGGAATTTACTGGGGCACATGTACTAGAACTCAAGTTTGGTTATATAAAAAAAACAAGTAAAATTGCGCCGAAGTTTTTTCGGCGCAATCGAGTTTTCTGTACAGCCGCTAGAGCATGTAATGAAGGCCACCGAAAATAGATCTATCTTTCGGTGGTGTCGGTATAACGCTGTATGAGCCGCGGCCCATGAAACTTTAACCACGGCACGGTGGTGGTCTATCCTATAGCCTACTGTTACCAGAAGCACGATTTAGGCTAACTTTAACTTTAAATAAAAAAAAAAATAAAAACTACTGAGGCTAGAGGGCTGCAGTTTGGTATGTTTGATGATTGGAGGATGGATGATCAACATACCAATTTGCAGCCCTCGAGACTCGGTAGTTTTTGAGATCTGAGGGCGGACAGAAAAAAGTGCGGACGGACAGACAAGGCCGGCGCAATAGTTTTCTTTTCAGAAAACAAAAAAACACTCACGTTTCTCAGGGGGAAAGAGGCTGGGGGCCACGGGTAACTCTTCAGCAGGAAGCGTGTTGAAACTTTGTTTAGCCAGATTTAAAGAAAGCTAGCTTTGAAAACGTCGATGATATGCAAGATCAACTTCCGAATAAGAATGAAAATTGAAAATGTGCCAAATGAAGAAAGCAGCAGGTAGAAACCTCACCACACCTCTAGAACTAAACTCGACGTATAGTTAAAGGAAATGGAAAGCAATCCATCTAGTGTGTTCTGGGGTGCGGAAGAAAGCACCGCTTTTCCTCTCTTTTTATTCTTTTGTCTTTGTGCTTTCTTAGGGGTAGTGAAGCAAGCTTTGCCTCGAAATTTTATTTCCCCTGCATGGTGCTTCGAAGTGATCGGAGTTCCTCAGGGCGAGAAATAGGAGGAGTGTAAGAATAGGATCGTCGAATAACAATAAAATGTAGGTGGAATGGCGTTGAGTTGCTTTGGCTGATCTCGAAAAAATATTTCGTTTTTTAATAACACCTTTATCAAAATTGGTACGCAGCGAACGTTTGTGGTAGTGGACGAATAAAAGCTCACTGGAAATGCAAGCGTTGTTGTGTTACCCTTAGGTTAGGAGTCTGAGTGGAACGCATATAGTCACTCATGAAATATAGATCGCTATAAAGTTGATTGAAGTCAAATCAGTTGCAAATATTAGTCACAGCTTTCATGATTAAATTTCACTGTTGCTCTACGTGTATCATTTCTCTCTCTCTCTCTCTCTCTCTCTCTCTCTCTCTCTCTCTCTCTCTCATAATTTGTACATACATACATACTCATATACACATGCACAGACACAATACACACACACTATATATATATATATATATATATATATATATATATATATATATATATATATATATATATATGTGTGTGTGTGTGTGTGTGTGTGTGTGTGTGTATGTGTATGTGTGTGTATTATGTATACATTACTTGCCAGTGCTGTGTAGCTTTTCCTTCATGGGAAACTCGAAAGCAGCAGTAATGCAAAGGAAGAAACGCGGTTCTCAAAGCAGACTGAGCATCGGCCGTTGAACCAAAGGCATTAAAGCAGGTGGTCAGAATGGCTGCAAGATGAACTAATGAATGTTCAAGTTACTTAGGGTGACAATTGGACAGATATAAGAGAAATGACTTAAAGCTACAAACGAGGAAATTCATGTTCAAATGACAGTAGAGAATTTTCAGCCCAATCTCAGAAAGACTGTAGAAGACAAATAGGCCTACTGGTCTTCCTTGGTAAAGCCATAAAAGTGTCGTTGAGATCGCTTTAGGAAGAGATATATTCCTGTGAGTATGTTTTTTTTTTTTTTTCATTTCTTTCTTAAGGGCTGTGTTGATTTTTTCTCCCTTCCCACTTATCTAATACTATACCAGGTGGTAATTTAGTCCTCATATTAATTGTGCTTTTCATGTTACTGGAACTGTGATTGAGATTAGCTTCCATGCATAGCATATCTATATTTCTTGGCTTTTTGTCCCTTGCCCTAAGAACATGCTGACAATACGAAGACAGTTTTTCTTGAATGTAGTGTTGCTGGTGCTCATGGACGTACATAGGAATTTAAGACATCGTAAATTTTATCCATTTTTCATGTTTACGTCTTTGCACCACCTTCCTTGCTCAACTGCCCTCCCCCCCTTCCACCCCCACCCCGAACAACAGATTTTTGTTAAATGTTCCCAATAAGGATTTCTAGTCATTACTTTTGTAGGAACCTTCCTCAGAGAGCTTAGTGTTCTTTCCTAAGATTTATTAGTTATACTGAATTATGTTCCCGTCCTTTATTACGGGGGTTTGCTTGACTACTGCACGACCTTTCGGTTCCATTTGTAAAAATGTGTCCTTCTTTGAATAATGGTCATGATAATTGATCATCTAAGACTTTTTTGACGTCTCATTCCACTTCCAAAACTAAGTCTTCCGACTTCGAAACAACAGAGATTAATGTTGTGGTCTATCCTCTCCACATAGTCTGCTTATCATCTCTCCACGCTTACCAAGATTGATGATTTGTGGCATACATGTGTCCATACATTTCATTCATTCATATACATGCATACATACCAACACACAGATATACATACACGCATATATATATGTGTGTGTGCGTGTGTGTGTGTGTGTGATATTTTGTGTGCTTGTTGTGTAAGCGTGTGGTAGCGTGTCACATTTTTGCTCATGCATTATTTTTAACTTTCAAATACTAAGCTGCAAATGCCCCATTAATATCAAAATCACTATGCATTGAAGATGACCACACCCAAAGGGAACTGTACAACATGATAAGTGCAATTATTCTGACCAGGATACAAAGCCATGCCCTTTAGGGCTGGTATGTGGGAGATAGTGGCTTAGTACTCTCACCCATCAAGAGATGCATTTAGTTCCTGTCTGCCATGTGTCCGAAGCCTAGTTAGGCTGGTGCACTTTTCATGTGAAATTTCCCTTGGAATGAAGCAACTCCCAAGGTATAAGTGAATTCGATTTAAAGCGCTGTTTTTGCCCTAATATTTTAATATATTGCGTGTGTGTGGTAGATGTCTGTTCATCTTTAACTTTATTTAAATCCTTTTTATTTAGTTTTTCTAAAACTTGGCCATTGATTTTTTCAGGCTAATTTGATATGCTGTTCCTGTGATGAAGATATACTCTGTAGGTCTCTTCTAGTGATCAGATTCCAGTGCCCAGGTATTTGTCACCGAGCTCTGGTTGAATATTTCAAAATCTGTTTTTTTTTTCTTGGAGATATTTTGCTCAAGGAAATTACTCCCTTTCCCCATTTTTGTTGAACCCTGTCTGTCAAGACCTATCGTTTCATGTGAAAATTAGTGCAATTATTGTACTGAAAATCCAGTGTCTGACAGTGGCAGGAAAACCAAAATTCTTTAGATGGCTGGTACCCACTGGTGGGAGATATTTTGTGGTTTTGAACACTGTGAAATTTCTGCCTTATGCCGTACCATTGGGCATCTATGTTGATATGAGAAGTTTGTTGTTTTCTTTGTATCCTCACTCAAGGTGCTATAACCGTGGCTTTGGTCAAACGTCAGACGGCCTGGCTCGTTGTTCATTTGACTTCAAATGGAAATTTCCCGGTTGCCAGGGATTTGTACAGCAGAGTCGCTATCAACTTTTACCTCTCTTGATAACCGGATGGTTTAAGACATGTCACTGAACGTCTTTAGTTCTTGTGTTCAATTTAAAGCGACGAACCACTTATCAGTTACAATTTCCCTTTGTATACCTAATATTTTAATAGATCAAATTAGTTATTAATCAACAGTTGTGTATCATTTCTATATGAGGATGTCTCGTATATTGTGTATGTTATATAAAACATATATAGTAATGTTTATGAGGCCACATCATTAGAATATATATATATATATATTCATATATATTAATATTTATTTAAATCCTATAAGAAGAGGTTTTATTTCAGTTTTCTCTATGTTTTCATTTTTATATATTTTCTCTTATATTTGTTATGTGTTGTGTGTTAATAATGATTGTTGAAATACAAAGTTTCAGATCTTAAAAGGGTTGTTGACTGCATGATTTTAGAAGATACAATTTGCTGTTAGGGTGATCTCTTCTAGTGACTGAAGTCAGATTCCAAATGTCCCAGGTAACACTGGTAGGCTGTTTTTGAACAAGTGTTAAATCAGAAACCCTCTGTCAACTAAAATATTTTTGGACCGAGGGGAAAATCTGTTATTTTTTCTCCAAGGAAAATTCCTGGACCATTTCCCAAAATTTTGACAACATAGACATCTTGTCAAACTGAATCTCAGAACTTTGTCATTCCTCACAGAGACCCTGTTGGAGTTCTGGGTTCCCATTTTTCTCTCTCTTGAACCCTGTCTGTCAAGACCTCTCGTCTTCCTTCAAAAGAGAGTAATTTATAACATAATATATTTTTGTGGTCACTGGTAATTTATAACTTTTAAGACCTGAATTTGGTGAAATTGTCAGTCTTTTATAAACAGTGCAAAAGGGATCTTACAAAAGTGATACAAGCTTGTATAAGGTAAAGTGGATTTTTACTTATTATTACCATGGTATAATAAGATGTATTAGGGAGATTTGGCCTTAGTGGAATTATTGTTGATATATCTTTTGTGCATTTTTTATGTGTTCTTGTGTTTGAAATTTCTTAATTTTGCCCAATTTTTGTGTTGGTGATTTATCATTTACTTACTTAGTATTTTACATATTTTTGATACTTTAACATTGCATACTTGATTTGACTTTTATGTATTAAGATTTCCTTTTCAAGTCTTGAGTAATTCTTGATAGTTTAAATTTTGCTTGGTTGACATAATTCCTTGATAGATTAAAGTTTTGTGAATCAATTTTGTTTAAGAATTAATTAAATTCTTGTGTTGTTTTCAAGTAATGGTAAAATTTTCAGATTGTGAATTCTAATTATAAATTTTGAAGTTAAAAACAAATTTTTGTATTTAAAATTTTCAAACACAGTGTTTCATTTGTTGACCACCAGTGAATAGGATTAATTGCATGTGCATAAGGCAAAGTGATAAACATGTTTTGTTCCCTTTAGTTTTGCTGAAGTGAATTAAGACCAAGGAAACAATTATAGTTGTTTGATGGAGTGATACCCTTTTTCTCCAGCATATTTCATGTTTAATTCCTAATACCTCACACATATCTTGATAAACTTAGTTTGATTTTTCAAGTGATAAGTAAGTTTTAAGGGATCACTGTTACCTTTAGTAGTAATTTTATTGTTATGAGAGTTCAGGTATCTGGGTGAAGTGAGATAAATTTTTGGATTTTGTGACTAGTTGTGTGATAACCAGGTACCTGGTACACATTGTGACAATATATATATATATATATATATATATATATATATATATATATATATATATATATATATAATGTAATGTATATGTTTTATAATGTGTGTGTTTTATAGGTGCTACTAATCCAGTTTTCGACAAATCTTCTGAGGTGAAATGTGTGTTTGCATATGTGCACATTGGCGCTTTTGTATTGTGTATTTGTTCCAGCACTGGTACAACGCCCATCATTTGTTATTTGAACATTGCGAAATAACTTGCCTTCGTTGCTGAATTATTTTATGGTTTGTTGTTTATATGTCTAATCTCTCTTTATCAGAAAAAGATCCTTTAGTTCCAATTTTGCGAAACCAAAACATGAGTTTTAAGTTTATCCTTCTCAATGAGTAGGCTATGTTTAGAAAGTACTAACGGAAAAAAACTAAAGTTGCATCTGTAGGATTACATGATTTAACATAGTATCACAGGATTTTCCGGATTGGCATGTAAAGAAAAAATTTTGGGGGGGGGAGATTTTTGAAAGTAGTGTTATTATACAATAAAAATTTATTTAGTTTTAGAAGGCTACTGGCCCCTCATCAGAAAAAAAAATTAAGTGAAAATGACTTTTGAGACCTTTTGTTTATAAATGGTTAAAGGGAAGTGAATTTACATACTTGGAAAATTTTTAGTATTTTTATTACAATTTAATAATATGAAATTATCAAGTGCATAACACAGGGCTCTTCCTCTTCAAGGATCAGCTTCTCCTCCACACCTGTATCGGAAAGAAGGAAAACCTACATAAATGGTAAAACCTAAGAATTTTAATATTAATTAATTGACATAAAAGAAGAATACTACAAGAAGCACTTATATATGGGAATAAGTGCTTCTTGTAGTATATATGGGAATAAGTAAATGTGTAACCTTAACTGTGAGTAGGTCAAGGACAGGAAAAGTAAGCCAGATAACCATATTATCAATGCTGGATAACCCTTTCCTGACATGATGTAACACCCATACAAGTTGTTATTTACAGAAAGATAATATTCTTCAGTCGTGTATTTTAACTTATGACAATGAAAACGAAATCTTAGCTTACCACTTATGTACAATACTAAAAGGAATACCCTTCAACAGAACTTCAGAACCACTGCAAGGACAAGAAAAGTCCTTCAATATAAAAAATGTAATAAATGAAAATAATCGTACTTATCCAATTACAATCAGAAAAGTCATTAAGAGGCAGCAACAAAGGCTCAGAGAGATGACTAAGGTTACCATTAAGCATTTGCCCTAACAATACATGGTACTCACCGTAGACCATCCGAGCGAGAAGTGAATGACGCTAATGCTTTGTAGGATGTTGTACGCCCGGTGAAATCATCCACTGAGGTGAGGTGAAGTCCGAGACCGTGATGAACCATAAACTGTCGGGTCAGAGAACATCCAGGTGGCCGCCACATATGCCGTCCAAAATATGGAGTCACGGGGAAATATACAGATGCCTCGTGAGGGACCCTTGACTCAAAGTAATTTTAGCAGAGCCATAAATGTACATCATACTTGTCGATGACTCGCTTAACTGAAGATTGGCTTATAATGGCTTACACAGAGGACTGGCTCAACTGCAAGACTGGCTCTGGTGTACTGTCCTACGGCGGCAGAAAGGATCCGTAACTATTCAAGTTTGTTAATTATTACTTAAATACTTGGTACAGCCTACTGTCCTTCCTGCAGCCTAAATGATAATTGGCAATTATTTGACTCCTCCTCTCTTTGTATTATTGTTGTTCTGAGGGAGCGTCGAGGCCTGTCGGTAAGAAAAGAAGAGAGATTTCTGTCAGAGCCTGAGGGCAGTTGAGCCAGCCTTGCAGTTCAGCCAGTCTTCAGTGTAAGCCAGTATAAGTCAGTTTTCAGTTGAGCGAGTCATCAACAAGTATGATGTACATTTATGGCTCTGCTAAAATTACTTTGAGTCAAGAGTCCCTCACGAGGCATCTGTATATTTCCCTGTGACTCCATATTTTGGACGGCATATGTGGCGGCCACCTGGATGTTCTCTGGCCCCGACAGTTTATGGTTCATCACGGTCTCGGACTTCACCTCACCTCAGTGGATGATTCCACCGGGACGTACAACATTCTACGAAGCATTAGCATCATTCACTTCTCGCTCGGATGGGCTACGGTGAGTACCATGTATTGTTAGGGCAAATATTTAATGGTAACCTTAGTCATCTCTTTGAGCCTTTGTTGCTGCCTCTTAATGATCTTTCTGATTGTAATTGGATAAGTACGATTATTTTTGTTTATTACATTTTTTATATTGAAGGACTTTTCTCGTCCTTGCAGTGGTTCTGAAGCTCTGTTGAAGGTTATTCCTTTTAGTATTGTACATAAGTGGTAAGCTAAGATTTCGTTTTCATTGTCATAAGTTAAAATACACGACTGAAGAATATTATCTTTCTGTAAATAGTAACTTATATGGGTGTTACATCATTTCAGGAAAGGGTTATCCAGCATTGATAATATGGTTTTCTGGCTTAGTTTTTCCTGTCCTTGACCTACTCACAGTTAAGGTAACACATTTACTTATTCCTATATATAAGTGCTCCTTGTAGTATTCCTCTTTTATATCAGTTAATTAATATTAAAATTCTTAGGCTTTGCAATTTATGTAGGTTTTCCTTATTTCCAATACAGGTATGGAGGAGAAGCTGAGCCTTGAAGAGGAAGAGCCTTGTGTTGTGCACTTGACAATTTCGTGTTATTAAATAGTAATAAATATAACATTTTTCCAAGCGTGTAAATTAGCTTCCCTTGAGCCATTTATACTGTTTTCAGCTTAGGCATCTATTTTCTCTTACAGAAAAGAAAGTCCCGCAGAGTGATTTATAATACTGAGAAGCGAATGGATATCGTTTCTGTGGGTGACCAGCATCATATACCTAGTAATCCTAAGCTAGACCCTATTTTTTAAACAGGAACTAAACTGGACGCTTTTGAAAAATTTTGCAAGGACAGCAATAAATTCATAAACGGAGTCTCACGAGTAATCTGACCTTACATTTCCTCTGAAGAAGGGGCAGCAGACCTCGATATCTAAACAATTCTTCGATTGTTTCGTGACACGCATCAAAAAATCTACGCAAGAAAGGTCTTCTAGTCTGCCACTTTAACATTGCTAGCGCTCAAGGCGATATAGGTGATATATGATATGCTTCCAGGATTTTCTCTCTCTCTCTCTCTCTCTCTCTCTCTCTCTCTCTCTCTCTCTCTCTCTCTCTCTCTCTCTCTTTCTAATAACTGAGGGAACAAATAGATTTATTTTTATTTAAAGTTATGGTTTGAGCTTCTTTTTAGCTTTCCAATACTATTGTAACGTTTGCAAGTAATTATAAATTTCTAATGGTTTTCATCGTAAAGGAATTCGCTCGCCAGTGTTTTGCAGTTCCTCAGCACTGATTTTAAAGCAAAATGGTCTCTTATTCCAGGAAATTGGAGTAATTTTTCCAATTCTTTATTATCTAGGCGGTGTTACAAGAAACAACACAAATCTATGAAGTTCTTCAACTCCACTGGTCTGACTCCATCTTCATACTACTATACAATTATATATATATATATATATATATATATATATATATATATATATATATATATATATATATATATATATATATATATAAATGTATATATATATATATATATATATATATATATATATATATATATATAAATGTATATATATATATATATATATATATATATATATATATATATATATATATATATATATATATATATATATATATATATATATATATATATATATTATATATATATATATAGAGATATATATATAATAGAGAGAGAGAGAGAGAGAGAAAACGACATTTATTCCTTTTCCCGGTTAGTATTTTTTTTTTTCATTTCTTGACATCGCTTATATTGTTGCCATGTTCTCAAGAATCATTACATTTTTAGGCGGGTTTATTTCTTCCATTTAGTCCCATACGATTTGTTACTTACATTTTCAGTATACTTTAGGACATCGGTGTAAACTGAATCTCATTTTTTCCTCTTCGCTTTGCAGGATCTGAACCAACGAATCTACCTCGGTTTTTGGTACCCGTCTCAAATTACACAGCCGCTGTGGGTAAAAGTGCCGTACTGAAGTGCCAAGTAACTAACCTCTCCAAATATAAGGTAGGTAAATGTGTTTATATATTACATATTGCTGAAATATGTATTAACATTATAAATCGTAACTTGGGCCTCTCTGTTTGTTCATTAATTTCCGAAAAGTATATTATTTTTACTCCTTTTTATCTTTTTTTTAGTCTTATACTCAACAAGCTTTTCATGCACATACAACAGAGCAAATGTTATCAGTGAAATTAGAATTAGTATAGTTTTATTGAATGCATGAATAGTCATGTGCTTAGGCTCCAAGTTGACTATCGTCAATTCGTTGCCTTTCAAGACTGCTTTTTTTTTTTTTTTTTTACTATTGGCTATCTCAAAATTTGACCCGATTGATATGCGCTGACATTTCGGTTAGAATGTTACTGAAGTATCGTATTTAATAAAAAAAAAAAAAAACGTGTGTCAAATTCTTTTAAAGATCGAAGGTCATGGTCAGTGGGACGAAGCAACTCAATGTCCTGCTAACCCTGGCCCGAACAAAACAAGAAAAATAAAAGGAGATAGGAGGATGGGCCGTATCCACCAAGGAAGAGAGACGCCTACCTCGGAAATAAAGAGAAGCCTTAAGAGTCAGGAAAAAAAAGCAGAAAGAGAATTCCAAATATTTAAAGGCCGTAGAGGGCCAGAAAGTCACTAAACCATATATTTCTTATGGCTGCTCCAGCAGCAAGAGCCCATGGTGGCATAAGATTAGCTTAATTTACAACAATAAAACCAAGTAACCCAACGTTTTCCATGCAGGAGGAAGAAGCCTCTGCCTGAGCTAAATAGAGCAGTGACCAATATATATATATATATATATATATATATATATATATATATATATATATATATATATATATATATATATATATATATATATAGAAAAGAAAGAGAACAGAGAGAATAAAATATAGAACTTACGTTAAAGGGCAAGCACTGGGACCCGTGAGGTCATTCAGCGCTGAAACGGAAATTGACAATAAAAGGTTTTAAAGGTGTAACAGGAGGAAAAATCTATAGTTGCACTATGAATCCATTGTTATGAGAGGATGAAAAGTAAGATGGAAAGAAGAGAATATGAACGGAGGTACAGTAAAAGGAATGAAAGGGATTGCAGCTAGGGGTCGAAGGCATGCTGCAAAGAACCTTAAATAATGCCTACAGTGCACCGCATGAGGTGCACTGACAGCACGAACCCCCTATGGGGCCGTTGATCAAACATACTGTATTGCCTTCATATCTAAGACATTGGTCATGGTCTTGAGGAAAAAGGCTTAAGGAAGAGGTAACCCTTTGTTTGTGATTATTATAAGGAAATCATTCGAAGGAATGGCACCATGGACGTAAGAGATTAGTGTTAAGTTAGCTGTTGTTCTAAAGATGTCGTCCATAAAGTGAGAAGTTTTGTTTTATAGGGGCACCATCCACGAAGCAAGATGTTTTGATTTTATGAAATTTGGGCCATTCAGTGCTTAAGACAGTTAAAAGGTGGGGTTGGAATGGTTGGACAGCAAGATAACGAGGCCCAGAAAATAAAGGAGAGTAAGTACAGTCATCTAAACGTAGAACTAGAAGAAAACCCCAAATTTGCACCAAGATGTAATAGTTAGAGAGGCTAGACAGCAAGACTGAAGAAAGGAAGCATGATTAGAGGCAAAGTAAAAGGCTGAAAAGAGGGTGCATGGCTCTATCCCCGTAAGGGGATAAAGTAGGATGCAAACTTAAAAACCCTATTGATTCTATGGGATCCTATCATGAAGCATAACGGTCGGTAAGCTCTCTTGGTAATGGTTCTAAGAAACAACCATGCTTGTAAAGATAAGCCTTCTGTTTGGTTTGGAATGCCTTTCTGAAAGTGAGAGAGATGGACCTCCTGATGGTAATGGTTCTTATGAGAGATGGTTCCCTAAAGGCAAGATGCAAACATTTAGTTAGTTATAATTGTCAGAGGTGCACACTAAAAACTAGAGGTGAATCTGCTGCTGGTGATAGTAATATAAGATGTCCCCATTAAGGCAAGAGTTAAGCCTCCTGTAATGGCGGTTCTCAGAAATGTTGTTCAGAAGACAAAAAGTAAGCCCAATTTGCTTAAAGTCATAAAGGCTTGTGGCCAAGTTGCAAAATGTATGAATATAGTTACTTATGGTTCAAAGGGATGCTGTCCAGAGAGCAAAATGTGACCCCTTATTCGGTATGATTTCAAAGAGGGTTAGACAGAAGGCTTAAAGTTGAGTCTCCATTTGGTTATTTCTAATGCACACTGGCCATAGGATAAAAATTAAGGCTCCATTCTGTTATGTTTGTAATGGGTACTGGCCATAAAATGAAAGTTAATTCTCGGTTTGATTAGGGTCCTACTTGGAACAACCAGAATGTAGAAAATAAGCCACACGCTGATATATGCATTCAATGAGGATTGGCCAAGGAAGTGAACAGTGAGCCTCAGTTTGGCTGTTCTTATAAGGACTAGAGAGAGAGAGAGAATTAAAGGCGAGCCTCATTGTTAAATTGTTAAATGTCCGTCCATTTGACTATGCGTCTAATGAGACTGGCTAGAAAACAATGAATGAGGCTTAATTTGGTTTTGTTCCTGATTGGGACTGGCTATTCTTTGAAAGGAAAATGGCCAAGAAGGAAAGGTCAAGTTCCATTTAGCCAAGCTTCTATAACCATTCGCAAGAGATTGGAAGGTTGGCTTCCATTTAGTTATGCTTTTAATGGCCGTTAGTTTATAGGGGAATGTTGGGCTTCTATAAGGATTTGGTTTTAAGGGACGTTTGTCAGGGGATAAGCCTCCGTATAAATATGGTTGTAAGGGGCCCCAACATGAAGGAAAAAGATATTTCTCCAGCTAGTACCATTTGGCTGAAGTTCTATGTGTACCAGCTCGTAACTGAATAGGTGACTCTCCATTTAGTTATGGCCAATTTGGTTACGTTTCTGAATGGCACTGACCTGAAGGCGAAAAGTGTTCCTGCAATTGCTTATGCTTTTCGTTGAATTTCAGAATAAAAATGAAGATGAGCCTCCGTTCGGTTGTTGATCGAATGAGCAGCGTTCACATGGAGGAACTAGCGGCCCTTATGGAGAGAAGGGCAACACAGGCAGGTTATGGGAACAGGGACTTCGACTTATCTCTTATGTCAGCCTTTCATGTTATCCGCGGAAACTTTGAATAGTCTTTCGGAAGGAATATACTTTTAGGAAAAGACTAAGCGTAAAACAAGACATTAAGTGTTCATGATTTATTTAAAAAAAACTAGATTTTCAATTTCATTGAACACCGCTAATCTCTCTCTCTCTCTCTCTCTCTCTCTCTCTCTCTCTCTCTCTCTCTCTCTCTCTCTCTCTCTCTTTCTGGTAATTTTATTTTATCTTTTCATAAGTATCAGATAAACGCAGAGTATATCTTAATCACATTCGATTAGTATAATTACACAATTCATGAGCAATTACATTTTCAAGTAAGAGAGGGTGTTGTCAAATTCATGCTGAGGTAAGTTTATGTGTGCTTCCTTTATGCATGGTAATTATTCTCATTCTGACTTCAGTAATACAATATGAAAGTATTCAGTTGGGAATTAACATGTCTTGTTATAGATTTGCGTTCTGCGCCTTCTCCTTTCTTTTTGTTGTTAATTAATGAGCTTTTCATAGTTCATTAAGGTGTTTCTTCGTAAAGTTATTTTCTTGATGTTCTCAAAGAAAATATATTTTTGATTTGCCAAGTGTTAAAAGAAATTTGTTTCATCTCTATTTCTCATCTCAATATACAGATTTAGGAGAGAGAGAGAGAGAGAGAGAGAGAGAGAGAGAGAGAGAGAGAGAGAGAGAGAGAGAGCAGCATCATCTTTAAGAACTTTTTTCTGTTTTCAGAAGACGGACATTTTTAGCTAATATTGCCAAGCGTTTACCAGAAGTTTGTAGTTAAATGTGGATTAATTTACTTGGCTAATTAAACCTGAGAGGTATTAAATACCTCTTGCGTTTGTAGGAAGTGGCTTTCTAACAGTATAAACTATATTACAATCTTAATTACTGTTTGGAGTACCTGCCTATAAGGCTGTAGCTGTCTTTCTAGTCTTTTATTTCCATCCACTGTTTATCATGGGAATATGGATGTGCGCTCTTCTTCTCATTTCGAAGAGAGAGGGAATGTGATTATATATATATATATATATATATATATATATATATATATATATATATATATATATATATATATATATATATATATATATAACATCTACACTGAAGGGTCTTCAGCCAAGTG
>NC_089796.1:36801663-36814163 GCF_040412425.1 Macrobrachium rosenbergii | reverse complement strand
TTATTTTTTTTTCTCGTGACCTCTTTGTGTTAGTGATAAAAAGGTGTGAATATTTTTATTAACAAGGTCTTTGAAAATGAGTAAATCGATAGTGGAAAGAATGCTACGAATAGGTTGGTAGTACAAGGTTTCATACAATTTGGACAGTTTGGTTAGGGTTTTTACTTTTACATCAATTTCCATGGCCAATAATTTCTTGGTGATATCAGTATATAGCTGAGTATGGTAAAGTGAAGACCGATATAGTTTAAATTTAATGAACTTTGGGATAGTGTTGTTCAGGTGGCAGCATTGGAGAAGATCTCTATCCAGGCGAGCTTTTGCGAGTCTTCTTCCAACCTTCTGCAGGCGGCGACATTCCTGTTGTAATGGGAGGCCATATTTCACTCATTCTTATATACTCGTGGACATTAGCACAACCTTGCAGACGAACACGCAACAGAAGCAAGACAGAAAAGAGGGTACTCCAGTCTGACATGGTGGAAAAGGGAGCGCATCCAACATCAGTGTCCAGTATAAAGGATACAGGCAGGACAGCAAATCAGTCAGATATGTCAAGAATTGAGGGCAGTGGAAACAGACTGGTAAATAAAATCATCTTAATTTGTGCCAACGTTTCAAGAAAACTAGTGTAATTTTCAAGGCTCCAATGAAAGAATATGTGAATTATAAATATATATAAGTTATACAAAAATCTCTTCAAAAACATTTGTACATAAGGACAGTTTAGGCATTGCTGGAGGTACCAACCTATATAGAAGGAAAAGGTGGGCGAATGGAATGTGGGTAAGTGAAAAGCAAAGAAGCAGGTTACGACAGGTAAAGAACGGGGGAGGAGTTTTGGGCATTCAACAATGGTACTGTCTGTTTGATAACCAGCGATTCCAGAATGGAGAGTGTTAGCTCGGAAGACGCCCTTGTAATGATTTTAAATTGATCATATTCAAGTGTCACTCCCACATTTTTTGGCATGCTCTCTGATATTTGAAAATTCGCGATTACTCAGTTTATTGCCCGTTCGGTAGCTCACTCCTTTGTGAGAATCGGCGCGAACCTTGAGAAGTTCCTCGAGAGCACTGAGGACAATCGTATTTGTATCACCCCAGACGTCATAAAGACCGTTTAAGCTATTCTCTTTCAGTCTCACGAGAATCAGATTGTTTTAACACGAGTATTTGGAGGAAACCTACTTTTACTGGTTTAGGATCCAACTTTTATAGTAGCCTTTTTTTTATTTTAAATTAGATAAATGCCTTATCTATTCTTTTATATAGAGCCTTCCATTTATTCTTGAATTGTCATGTTTTTAGTAAGGAAATACAACAATTTTGTCCAGAGGTTTTTACCAAACAATTGTTTAGAATCCTAATTTCAACAGAGTTCCTCGCTTATTTTTTTCAATATGTTGGTCGTGAGTTCGAATCTCCGAGCGCCAATGAATTAAACAACAACTTCTATAATGTTCAAAGCTGTAGGTCCCGTTGCACCAATTGGTTCTTAGCCACGTAAAAATAAATCTAATCCTCAGGCCAGCCCTGGAGCTGTTAATCAGCTCAGTGGTCTGGTTAAACTAAATTATCAAACAGACAGTCCCATTGTTGAATGCCCAAAACTCCTCCACCCTTCTCTACCTGTCGTAACCGGTTCTTTGCTTTTCACTTACCCACATTCCATTCGCCCTCCTTCACCCTTCTAGTAGGTTGGTACCTCCAGCAATGCCTAAACTGTTCTTATGTACAAATGTTTTTAAGGACATTTTTGTACAATTTATATGTATTTATAATTCACATACAGTATTTTAATCTTTCATTGCAGCCTTGAAAATGAGACTAGTTTTCTTGAAACGTCGGCACAAATAAAGCTGATTGTATGTACCAGTCTGTTTCCACTGCCCTCAATTCGGTATATCTGACCGATTTACAGCCCTGCCTGTATCCTTTACACGTATATATATATATATATATATATATATATATATATATATATATATATATATATATATATATATATATATATATATATATATATATATATATATACATATATATATATATATATATATATATATATATATATATATATATATATATATATATATATATATATATATATATATATATATATATATATATATATATATATATATATATATATATATATATATATATATATATATATATATATATATATATATATATATATATATATATATATATTTGTATATATTTGTGTGTGTGTGTAATAAATAATGAGATATTAAATCATAAATGAAATAGAAGGGGAAAACTGGCTTTTACTCGATTTTGTTTCATTACAGTAATAACAGACAAGAGTAGCTGTTTATAGTAATGGAAGTTGAAATTTATGTTATCAGATTCCGGGAATAACTTTCGGTGATGCGTGACTCCAGTGTTACATTTGAGTAATGTTTCTTGCAATATCCTACTTATCCTATTAGCGTACTTCACCATCTAGATGAGTAAGGTTTAAGGAACTGAGGTAACAGTGGAGTTGCCAAGTAGGCAGGTCAAGTTTTCCACCCCTTCTCCTGAATGGTCTTCCGACTGGCCATGTTTAATGTATTTTATGTATTTAAGTGCTTATACATACATATATATACACTGTATATATATGTGTGCGTGTGTGTGTATTCACTTTTGACACCTGCTCTTTATATAGCAACCGCCAAAAGTTAGAAATGGAAATCGGCTGTAAATAATGACCGGTGTCGACTTCAGTGCTAAGGCGCATAGGCCTGAGACAGAGTTGTAGAAAGCCGACACCGCTCAGGATTTACAAGCGTTTTTCATTTTACCTTGTGGTGTTTGATATATATATATATATATATATATATATATATATATATATATATATATATATATATATATATATATATATATATATATATATGTGTGTGTGTGTGTGTTTGTGTGTGTGTATATGTTCTGTGTGTGTATATGTATATATATATATATGTATGTATATATATATATATATATATATATATATATATATATATATATATATATACATATGATCTGAAATAGTCATGCTTCTTTCTGAAGAAACTACAAAATATGAGGTTTTATTTTTTATTTAGTCATGCTTCTTTGAAGAAACTACAAAATATGAGGTTTTATTTTTTTTTTTTTACTTTGGGGGAGAAATTACGAAATTATTTCAATAAGACAAGACACGGATTCTGTATGATTTCTGTGCTAAGAACTGTTTCGGAGATGGATGCAGGCGTAATCCCAGAAATCTTTTCCATGATTCATCTGATTTTCCCTGAAAGATTCACTTTGTAAGCCCTCCTGTTAAGGAAGAGCTCATTTTCTTGGAACAGTTTCACGCTGTATTACTTAAGACAATTTCAGGCGCAGAATATTGCAAGCACACATTTCAAAATGACAATATGTGTCACGAACAATAAACTTTTTGATGTCATGTCAACCGAGGTTTCAGTTTTTTCCCTGCTTTTAATTCCAATACTTTGTCTGTACAGTTTCTTTGCAAAGGTCTTTTGATGGTAATATTTTATCTATTGTCACTGGTAAAGTGATGTTTGGATGGCCGTTGGTTAAAATTATCTGAATAAGAATCCGCGATAGGAAACGGTTTTCGTAGAACAACGTTAAAGAGTATAATTCCCAAGCAGCCTTTAAATCATCAGCCATTAGAGTTCTAAAATACCGAATAGAACTGCCTCTGTGCTTGACCATTGTTCACAAATTCAAATATGAAGAGCATAATTCCTGGCATCATACAAGGGATCAGAAATAAAGTTTGATGGTTCGTCTGACGAGCGCGGATCTTGTCTGCGAGGACTGGACACGAGTTTTGTCGACCTGTGCACTGAAATGTTGAACCACATATTCATCTGTGGATCAGAAGTAAATGTAAAGGATTCTGAGATATTATTTATTTAGAGTTGAGAACATAACAGACCTTTGCATAGCAGAGTCTATAATCAACATTCAAGATATACGAATGAATGAGGTTGCTGCCTTTCATGAAAATTTAAAATATTTTGCTTTTTGCTTTTGCATTTTAATGGTGTCTTCAGTATTTTACATTTATAAGATTTTTCTTTACATCATTTCTAGCACTTACTCCTTGCATAACTTAGAAAGCATTAAGGGAAATATTTCCATATAACAGAAAAGTTTAGTGTGATTTAAATAAAAAAAAAAAACATTTTGCAGATATACTGATGTACATGGGATTTTATCTTCATTTCAAGATCACGATTCCCATGGAACAGACCTGTTTTGACTTCGATTATTATTATTACAACTGTGGTTATTTTACTCCGAAGGCTGAGCTTGGGGCGTTTGTCTGAATCACTAGTCTGTTTTCTCACAGACTTTGTGACGAAGTAACTTTGCTAGGGAAGCTTTTGCCTGACTCAGGGTTAGAAGGTATTTTATAACTTGAACCAAGCTCCCTGTTTGGGAACTTCAAAGCCTAAGGGTTGAAGCTCACATACGGCATAGAGTACTTAAGATATATAACGACATTTTTCCCAGTTTATTTGAGCTGGGTCGGGGTAGAATAGAGAGGTAAAATGAAACCCATTCAGACCACAACTTTGCAATGTGGGAGTTGTAGAACCTCACACTTGATACGAAGGATGCTTAGGTCCGGACTTGTGTATAGACCTTTACATAAAGTCAGTTTGACACTGACAGGGACTTATTTTTATTTATGAAAATTTCTGGACCATAACATTAAACCTTTCCGACAATTGAAGCCCGTTCTACAAGGATCCATAGGACTTCGGAGTATGTTATGACCTGACCCTAGTCCATTTCGACAAGATCAGGGTTATTTTGAAGTGAAGATGGGAATTTTTGTCCGAACCAAAACTTTATTATGGTAGGGAAGTTGAACGTCAGACTTGACTCAAAGGTTTATTAGGAACAGAGGATGGGTCATGGAATTTTACCATTCATTCGCATAGGATCACGTTTGCTAATATGCCTTGTTTTCTTTATGATTTTTTATGAATATCTTATTAAATCCCAGTAGCAACAAATAAATTCTAAAAATATTTCCAGTGACTGCGCTGTGTTTGTACAGTTTATTTCTTTCACTCTTGCAGATGCTGTCTATCTCATATGCATTATCGTGTCCCCTTTATCTGTTTTGTTATTATTATTATTATTATTATTATTATTATTAGTAGTAGTAGTAGTAGTAGTAGTAGTAGTAGTAGTAGTAGTAGTAGTAGTAGTAGTAGTAGATGTGTACAGTACCTGCCTCATATTTTCGCTAGTTTTACGAAAAGTCTTTACTCTTTCTATGACGTCAGTCGTGGCGTTTGGGAATTCAAATATACTCAAGATATGAAAAATTTCCTTAAGAAAACACATTTTACATATTCATTTTCATAAAAATATCTCGTACTTAGAGAAAAATGAGTTTAGAACTGAATCAGAAATGGTCGTCAATGTAATTCGTTCGACAATACAGATTTCAAATAACAATCCACGAAAAAGTTTGTAATTAATTCTTATTCTCCCTGAATCTTACGTAGAAAAAACCTCGATTCAGGACCGAAGTTCGTTATTATTACTGCTTTCAAATTTAGCTTCAGTGTTATTATACAGTCCTATGAAGTAAGTTCTCTCTCTCTCTCTCTCTCTCTCTCTCTCTCTCTCTCTCTCTCTCTCTCTCTCTCTCTGTGTGTGTGTTAAAACGAAAGAAAAATGACTGTACTACCACAGAAACAATACAAGGGGAAGTGGTAGATATCGTGAAAAATGTACCCAAAATGAGTGTCGAGTAAGAAACGCGGAAAACATTTCGTAGTATTTTACCCTAAAAAAAAAAAAAGGCAAAAGTAAATGAAAAGCATTTCAGCGAAGAATGTAATTACATTTCATCGAGAATTAAGTTGGTGAACTTTATCTAAATGAGAAATCTCTGGGCCTGTTATTTTGTATTTCTCCTTTTTTCCTTTTCATTTTTTTTTTTTTTTTTTTTTTTTTTTTTTACAAAATTTTGTGAAAGTTAAAATTTATTTTCCGTTTGTATTCAAGCCCATGTCGGTAAGGAAATGTTTGATATCGCCAGAGGGATTGTATGATGCTTAAAGTGTCCGGATCATTGTTTTGTGTAATATCATGTAGATTATGGCACCATAATATATACCATTAGTGGCCATATCAGAGGCCTTGAATATGATGCTGAATATTTTGGTGTCAAATTTGTGCTGTTTTACCTCTCCTCATATCTTTTCAGTTACTTTATATTCGTATTTTTCTATCTCATCTCTCAATATTTTACACAAGATTAATGAACGTTCGATTTCTCTCTCTCTCTCTCTCTCTCTCTCTCTCTCTCTCTCTCTCTCTCTCTCTCTCTCTCTCTCTTTAAAGTGTTATAAATTTGTGTGTTCTTATATTCATCATTTTGTAAACCTCACAAGGAAATACCCCCAACGCTTTCAGCTAAATGGATATAAATAGATACATCTTTTCAAACACTTTTTCCCTTACTTTGGGTGATGCCGGATGATGATACCCTCACGGCTCTCAGCCGTTTCCTTACTAACAGCTATCGATGATAGGCTACCCATTCACGGGAAGCCAGGGGTAATCCAAGGAGCTAATGATTATATATATATAACTAATGATTATATATATATAAACATTTATCTGTTACTATATATATATTTTCTTGGCAAGAATTACAGAATAGAAAAATCAAAAGGAAAAAGATAATGGTCTCAGGCGGACTGAAACAGATAGACGAAACTGGTTAGACCACATCTCATGTTACATTTTTATTATGAAGTTTTGCTATTTTGCTATTATGACTGAATATATATATATATATATATATATATTTGTAGACGCACATCAAACACAGGTCTTGCAAATGAGAGGCCCAGGCATTTAATTTTTACAAAGGTCATGTACTAAACTGATTATAGGTACTTTCAGCAGTAATCAGGGAGGATATTATATAGTGATACATATCAACAATATCTGTTTCAAGTGACAAACCCGGCACTGCCCTATTAAAACTCTAAAGCAGACCGGGGAGGGGAGTGAGGGGAAAAAAGAAGGGGAAGAAACTGGAACTTTCGTCTTGACAATAAATAAAAACCTTTAGTTTTATGCAGGTGTGTCTGGGAAGGTTTTCATGATGTTTGATTTTATCATTTTAGCAATGTATGATTAAGATATGTTTGGCTAAGGATGAACACTGAAAAAATATGGTAATTTTGTCAAGAGTAAAATTGGGGGTAGATCAAAATTGGTCTACTAATACGTATGTGTGGATGGTGATGAATTAGTTCTTGATAAAAATTTTTTTGTTTATGTTATGATGGTAATACCCCAGGGTTTAAGGATTTGTATATTTTATTGTTGTTTTTAATGGTTAATCCTGTCACAGAAACATTTGCTCTGTTACTACTGTTTTCTTGCAAGAATTAAAGGGCGGAGGTGGAGAGTTCAGATGAAAATGACTGAATTAATTCTAATGTAGTCAAACACACCTGTTTAATTTTTGGGTGACAAAGAGGATTCCAATGGGAGAGTTTTATGAGTAAAATTTTCCTTTCTAGCAGTGGAAGGAAACTGGGTCTTGTCTAGTTTTATGCCCTGTAGGTTTTCAATGTTGATTTTATCGAGGTAATATACAGTTATATTAATAATTCTCGTAAATTAACAAAATTCACGTAAATTCTGATAAAAAATTTATGTTATATTTGGATTTATAGGTTAATATATCTGACAGTGCCTAGAATAAAAGGTGGAGAGTCAGATGAAAAATGAGAATTAACCTATATAGCACCCTTTCTGGGGTGACAAAGAGGCCGTGTGTAAAATTTTGTCTGGGTTTGTAGGCGGTTTATTGATATATCCAAACAAATATACAAACATTCACTTATATATATATATATATATATATATATATATATATATATATATATATATATATATATATATATATATATTAATTATCTGTCTTGAAGGCAAAAAAATCTTGGATGTATGGGATGTAGTTGAGTATTTCAGTCCATTGTCTCGTAACATAAAGCTTGCTGATGCTGATGACTTTTAAGCTAAGACTGTAATTATAACTGTTTTCGGTTAAAAGATTTTCTTCTTTTCTGGGTTTGATACATATTTTTATACTAATATGATAGCTGAAAATATTGTTTTTCTTCCATGGGATGAAACTTGTAAGATGGGTTATTTATTGTCAAATCCACAAGACAGTTTGTAAAAAATACCTTTATAATATATACAATGGAAACTAGACTGAAAGTTTAATGTCTTTACTCTCTGTAAGTAGATATTATGTTGTTTGTTGCTTATGGAGTCTAGGAAAAGGTGCTTATTCTGATACAAATACTCCCTGTACCTTCATATATTGGAGATTCCCCTTGCGTTTCACGTGATCGGCTGATCGTAGACTCATTTTACTGAAAGCCACTAGCTTCCTGTGCCTGGTCTGGCCTAGTCAACCTACCCAAGGTCCTCAGTTATTTCCCAGCCGCCATTATTATAATGTGTACTTTGTCTCTCTCTGCGGCCCTTAGTCTCGCGAATAATTTTGTGTAATTTTCGTAGATTATTCGTTACCCATTACTATTTACTGAACTTTTTTCGTCTGTCATGATGAAACTTAGTGTTTTTTCTAGCTTCCAGATTCAGACTTAAGCTTTTTTGAGCCATACCAACTTTGACTTGATCTTGTGATCTAGAGTTAGAGTAGGTGTGCTGCTTGTTTAGTCTTGCTCATCAATCAATGAACTTTTTCGTCTATGTGCTTTAGACGGAACTTTGTGTAATTTTGAGTTATTGTTATTATTTGTTCTTTTCAGATCTTACTGTGTTTTTTGTGTTTTCTTCTTCATTATGGAAGATATGGGAAAACACGAATTACACTATTGTACAGGTAAAGACATGTCTTGTGGGACATTTATGTCTCTGGTCTTGAGAGAAACTTCTCCATTTATCACCTGCATCCCGTCTCTGCCTCTGACACTATCCATCCTTACCCCTTCTCTGTTTCCCATCACTGCCGGATGGACCATTTTCTCTTAGCCTTCCTACTCTGCTCTGAAGGAATTTCCATGGGAGATTTTGTTATCCCTTTGGCAAACTCTTAATAAAGAAGTTCTGGATGGGAGATATAACCGGTACCAAGTCTTTAAAGATGTAACTGGGTAGCTCGTTTGGAGGTGTCGAGCAAGCGGTACCTAGTGGTCTTCAACAGAAGAGATGTAGGACCACCTCCGCAGATCCAGATTCTCCTCTGCATCCAGTTAAGAAGAAACATTGTCTTACTGATTCGCCCTCTGGGAAGAAGATTCTTCAGAAGAAAGCTCACCATTCCGTTACTGAAACAGATCCCAGATGGAGCAAGAATCCTAAGGATTATCAGTCTCCATACCCTTCCAAAGACACCTCCTGTATGCGTTCTAGAAGCGTACCACAGCACGGTGCCTCCTCGAGGTATGAGAGACTTGGAGACCAGAGCCATTGCTCTCAACATCGGTCTGTGCACCAGTCTGTCACCCCTCTGTCTCCCTTTCCTTCCAGTCACACCTCCCACTCACATTCCAGAAAAGCATGATGTTGCATGGTGATGCCATGAAGTTTGAACGACATACAGAGAAGAGCTGTTCCTCCTGCTCATGCTCGAGAAGCATAACATGGCACAGTACTCCCTTGAACTTTGAGCGGCACAGAGAGAAGAGCCGTACAGCACCGCTTCATTCCGAACAGTGGTTAATGCACTGATCTCCATGTTGGGACTCCAGTGGACAACTAAGAGTTCTTCTTCTCTCGGATGAGAGAATCAGCCAATGTAGACAAGATAACAGACCCAGTCCTTCAAGCCTATTAGACCCTTCAGACAGAGAGGATGAACTGGATCGAGCCCTACAAGATCTGCCTGAAGAAGATCTGAGTTTTGCGGATTTTATATTAAAAATTAGAGAGAACTTAAATCTTCCTGAACCTGAGAGAGAAACCCCAGAAGACACCACCGACACCCCTTTTATTGAACAAATGGTGGAGACCACTTGTCTGCCTGGTCTCCAATGGTAAAGTCTGCTTTAAAAGACTTTGACAAACTTATTGCAGGGGTAGAAGGTTCACTAGCCTCTTCGAGATCTCTGAAAGTTACTACCACCTCCTCTAACACGACAAGCAAAATTCTATGTCACTGAGAATCTTACCTCTCTTCCCAGGACTTTGAATTCAACTTTTTCCAGATTAACTGACAATGTCTCCTTGGAGACCTTGAGACAAGTAAGTTCTAAATTCTCCAGTGCTAAAATGATCAACTTTGAAGTGGTCTTGGGAAGGACTTTGAGGCCTATATCGTGGCCAGACAATCGCCAAGGGTCTATGCTCAGACAGATTAAAGAAGTATTTCCCCTCAAGTCTTGGCTGGCAATTAAAGATTTCTTTGCCCCATCTGGTAAGGCTTTAAGGTACGTCACACAACATATTTCCAATATGTGGGCAATATTCTCCTAAAAAGAAGGAACTCATTCCTGTTATTAGCCCACAGACAAATATCTTCAGATTCTTTGCTGTATTTAAGGAATAGCCCTTTGTCTAATGTTTCAGCTTAGTTTCTCCCAGAACCCTTGAACTAAGCTGTCGTGGACAGAAGAGTGGAGGCCAAGGTTAGACTATCCTCTGCCCCTGTTAAGTCAGCCCCCAGTAGACAGCCCTACGGTACCTACCCTCATAACAGACAGGCAAGGTCTGGCAGACAGCCTTTTCAGCATAAATTTTGCCAGGGCTCCCAGTCTTTCAGAGGAAGAACTAAAGAAAAAGGAAGACAACTTTACTATTCCTCTTTTCCCCTCTGGTCAGGCAGAAATTCTGGAGTAGGAGAGAGAGGAGGTAGTAGATGAGACAGAGAGGTTTCCCCCACTCAACATTTTCAGACCAAGGTGGGGCAGATGTCTAGGGAACAAGTGAGAAGAGTGACAAAAAGAGTGACAAAACGAAGGAGCAGAGGACTGGTGGACAGTTCAAACTCTCAGGAAAGGGTATATCCTCCCCTTTGGTCAAAAGCCACTTTTGTCATCAACCCCACTCAAGTTCCCCTCCTACAAGAAAGACTCCACCAAACGGAGAGCCCTACAGCAAGAGGTGAGATACATGCGAAGCAAAGGGACTTTGGAAATAGTCAAAGACAAGTTACCAGGTTTTTACAGCCGCCTCTTCCTGGTAGAGAAAGCATCGGGAAGTTGGAGACCCATTATAGACCTGTCAACTTTGAACACTTACCTAAACCTGACTTAGTTCCAGATGGAAACTCTCCAATCTGTCCTGGCAGTGATCAGGGAAGGAGACTTCATGGTCTTCCCAGATCTTCAAGACATATATCTCCAAATCCCGATATGTCCTTCCTCCAGGAAGTTTCTCAGGTTCGTCTCAGAAAACATCACCTACCAGTTCATGGCTCTCTGCTTTGGCCTAGCTACAGCTCCTGAGGTCTTTACCAGAATCTTTCAGCTAATCTCGGAATGGACCCACAGAATGGGGGATTCGTCTATGGAGATACTTAGGCGATTGGTTCATTCTTGCTCAGACAGCAGAACAAGCCCTCAATTTTAAATCTATGCAAAACTCCGGAAATCCTAGTCAACCTTAAAAAGTCAAACATTATTCCAACTTGAGAAAGGATACCTGGGAATGATAATCAACACCAAGAAGGTTATGTTCTATCCGCATGAAGAGAGAATAACCAATTTCCTAGACATCTCCAGCCAGTTCCTCTCCAAATCTCTACAACCAATAGGACACCTTATATCCTTGGGGAAGCTGGTTCCAAGGGGCAGAACTCACATTCGTTCCTTGCTGTTGAAGTTAAAAGAGTAGAGCAAGGGTCAAACAAATTCAGTGAAAGACCTAATACCAGTGTCAAAGAAGAACATTCTAGACCTACAGTGGTGGAAAGATCCACAGAATCATCTGTGAGGACTTCGACTCAGTCAACCAGCCCCAGAGATACTTCTTTTCACAGATGCATCCCGAAGGGGTTGGGTTTCTCACCTAATTGAAAAGGTAGTCTCAGGCAAGTGAAGTAGAAAGGAATGTTAACAACACATCAATGTCTTGGAGATAAAAGCAGCTTGGTTAGCTCTACAGTCGTTCTACAAGTCTCTTCTAGGCAAGACCACAATAGTAATGAGCGAAAACACTTCAGTTGTCTCTTACCTGAACAAACAAGGAGGAATGATTCCTCGTGTACTAAATCTTCTGGCAGTAAGGATACACAAATGGTCAGAACACAAGGGACTAACACTGAGGGCCAGGTACATTCCAGGGAAGAACAACATTCTTGCAGACACCTTGAGCAGGCCAGACCAGGTAGTGGGGACAGAATGGTCATTGGATCAAGTAGTAGTGAACAGACTTTTCAAATTGTGGGAGGGTCCCACTCTGGATTTGTTCGCCACTTCAATGAATCACAAACTACCCATATACCGCTTTCCAGTCCCATATGAA
>NC_089796.1:36779163-36796663 GCF_040412425.1 Macrobrachium rosenbergii | reverse complement strand
TATATATATATATATATATATATATATATACATATATATAGGATATATTATAAATACATCATATATATAGGATATGTTGACTCATCCTTTTCCACAGCAGGTCATGTTTGTTTCTTGATCATGCCAAAAATCGTGTCACTTAAGTCTGCATTCATTGTATAATTTTCACTACAGACACGGAATGCAAGATAATAGTTTCTGCCCAATTCATCCTTTAAAAGCTGAATAAGGAAGAACTTCCTTGCTCAAAAGACTTTTACTGCACCAGTTGATTCATATATATACACACACGGCCCATGAAGGCTCAAGAAGAACACGTCGAGCCGCTCTTCAGGATACACTGCGACGATCATATCAGTCTTCTAGCACTTTCAGGCTATTGCTCTTATCCCCCTTTGCTAGTCTAACATCCTCTATTGTCTTCCCATGACCAAACCCCTTCATTTCACTTTTTACATCTGCGTGGTCTGAGAATTTATTTCCATTTGAGTCATCGTTTTGACATGAACATTATCCACGCAATCCATCTATATAACTTTCACCATTGTCTTTCATTTGCAATCACTCCGATGAGGGATATTTGAGCCCTGCATACGTCCTTGATTTTCCTGCCAAACACACTCCTTTTGTTTTATTTAGCCGTGATGAGATCCTGCGATTTTCTTTACTTCATTTATTCTTTGATTCATCCGTAAGGGTTAACCACTTTTATCCTTCTACCCTATAACTGGCATACATTGCTCTTTACTTACTGAATTCTATTTACACTCAACGTTGGCCCTCATTTTCACTTGAGCATCTTGAGACACTCGTATTATTACTGTAATCCCACGGCTTCTCTTGGCTATCACCTACCAGCAATGTATTATTTGTAAACATCACAAGATTCAGCTTACTATTGGCCACCCCTTTCTCATTTCACTAACATGCTACGACATTTACAATCCTTTCATAAACTTCTCTCATCTCTCCATTCCGAACATATCACTTTTTTAATGCTGAGCCCATGCACAAGGAATTCGGGCACTAAGAAGTTATTGGTAAATACAGGTTACTGCCATATTTTTTGTGGTAATAGTTTCTGTAGTGTATGATTTTGCCCAGCTGGCAAGGTGTAGTTCCCTGTTTACTGATATAAAAAAAAAACAGTAATTTGCATCACTATCTGTGCTATCTTAAATTTTTTAGATCCATAAATGCCTTGCGCTACTTGTTACCTTTGCTCATAAACTTCTCACACAACGGTCAGCTATGAACAATTAATTCACACACCTTCCTCTTTGCCTAAATATGCAATTCTTTTCCCATTTAAATCCTTTTGTTATTTGTCAAAAATTGTATCATACACTTTCCTGGTTATACTAATTACTGTTGTGCACGTCTTATTTCTTACATTCGACTACCTTCCTTAATTTACAAAGAAATTATTTTTTTACTCATTCTTTGAGACAAAACTCTCTATTTTTTAACCTCCTTACATCGTCACTAATAATTTTCACGAGTATTCTCAAGCTTACCTAAACCCACTGCTCTCTCTCTCATCATTCAAGCATGTCTGCGTTTACTTATCATCTTCAGTTAAAAACTTCCAACTCCATCAGCACAGGATTGTATTTCTGACAATATTTCCCCTTTTGCATCTCTCACTTTCGTGAAGCCCTGATAGCTATCAAATGAAAGGCAGACGTGTTAGAGGTCTCTCTAGGTATTTTAACAAAAAAAGGGTTTTTTACCCTTAGTGCTTAAACCTTTCACAGAGGGCAGTGTGTTAATACTGTCTCTTCATAATACCCAGCGCATAAGCCAGATAGTGTTGTGTAATTGCAGATATATTAATCTACATACTGCTCCAATTAGTTCCTTCGAAATCTTTCAAGTTACAACTTCTCGAGGCCTATTGGCCCTGGGAAATGGGTAAAAAAGTGCAGTGTATGTGTTAGTGTATGGCCCTCCCTTTACCACAAAAATGTTATCCGACCAACCTCCAACCATCGCACAAGTGACCCTGGCGCCTAACAATCCGCGTGCCTCACACACAGGTTTCATACTAAAGAAACAGTTGTCTTAAAGTTACTTTATACAGTACCAATCGAACTGTTCTGACGTCGAGTCTGTTATACAATTTGTCAATGCAGCCTTCTCTGATTAGGAAATTAACGTTGCATATACAGAATGCAAAGACCTGGTACAAAAGTCCATTCTCCGGGAGTGTTCCTCGAAAAGCTTATCCTCTCTCAAGAAAATATCACATATCACTAAGTGGCTAAGGACCTGTTCGGTGGAAATCTGTCCCTGTTGACCCTTACACTCTACCTCCAAAGGGGTCTGCTGACCTAAGCCTGCATGCAGTGTACCATACGGCAGCAAATGCCCCCCAAACGGCAAGGGTTCTCTCAGAAAAAAATTAAGGAAAAAAATAACAATCTGATCTGGGATGTGATCAAAGGATTATAGGAATCATTTGATAGTCTTAAAACTGTGGAAACAGATAACTATCTCACTGATCTGGGATGCAATCAAAGGAGTACAGGAATCAATTGACAGACTTACAGCAAGCCACCAAACTCCTTTGAAAGAGGCATCCATTATTTCCTCACCTTCCACCACCACGAGAGAAGTTGGGGTGCGACGTGAGGTCGCGGTGACCGTACCCTCCCAGGTGGAAAACGTCCTCTTTTCCATGGATGAAGCACCCACATCACCCGTAGACCTATCAGAGAGGACCAATGGACTCCCAACCTCCTCTTCTTCCCCAGTGGCCCCCCATGGAAGATAGATCCTCAGCCAAGATTACCAGCCCTTGTGAATCTTCTAGCCCTATCTCCCCTGACCCCCAACCACCCCATGGTGGATGATGATGATAATGATCATGATTGGATTGGGGCTGGCAGACACAAGCCAGTAGAAAAAAGAAAAAATCCTCTCATTTGCCCGGTGGACCGAACCCCAATAATCGTGAATCACCTTGCCAGAAACCTAAGAAGAGATGTCACATTGTTATTCACAATTTGCACTCATCAGTGAAGCTAGATGCCCTAGTAGAGAGAGTCAAGTTTCTTGTGGGCTCCAATCCTCTTATCTTCCACATACTCCCATGCAAAATTAAACATAAGGTAGCTTACAGGATTACCTGCCTATTGAATTCAACACCTCAATGTTCTTAAAGGCAAAAATTTTGGTCCTAATATAAAAGTCTCAAGATATAACCTAATCTGGGACCAACCTCCCCAAGGGGTGTTTACTGATACCCCAATCAGCAGTATGGGCGCATGCTCACCTTCTACCGCAAGAGCCAGACAACCTCCCACCACGAGTGACTGACCACCCCCGCCGGCTTAACCCCCCATCCACCCAGATGATTAACCACTTCATTTCCCAACTTTGTGAGTAGCCATAGATACATTAGATATAATTTCATGGAATGTTTTTGGCCTCAAACAGAACATTCCCCTCCTAAACATGTTTTGCAAAAACTTCAAAGGCATCATTGCTTTGCAAGAAATGCTCCAATGGCCACAAGTCCTTGTCATCTGCAATTCAGTGCAGGAAGACTTCAGAGCTTTCTTGACCTCATCAATGCAAGTTACAGATCACATCGTAACCAGTCACCCAAAAGGGGGCCCTTTCTTTCCTGTGGAACAAATCTTTAGACAATATAGTGAATGTGATGTCCTACAGGAGTGATAAATTGTTGGACCTTCAAGTGACAGTTGGGGACTCTAAGATACTAATAATTAATGTTTATATACCCTTGTAAAATAACAATAATTTTGATCAATATTGCATGATCCTAGGTAAGCTACACAGCATTATTCACGATTCTATTGCTGATCATATTTGTATAATTGGGGACCTTAATTCTCATCCCACAAAACAATTTTATAATGAACTTACTCGCTCCTGTCAAAATCCTGCTCTCCAAATTAGCAATGTAATGCTCTTCCCTCCCTCTCCCTATACCTATGTACAAAATAGAACGGACACAGTTACCTCCTGGCTGGACCACTGCATCACATCTCCACACCTTCATGATTCAGTTGTGACCTGCAACATTTGCTACAATCTTGCAGCAGGCTACGATCACATTCCCTTACAGGTGTCATTCAGTACCCCATACCTCCTTACCATGAACCCCCTAACTTATCCCTTACCTGCTGTTGACTGGGACTTTAAAAACCACCAGAAAACCAGATCCTTTAGGGTGACGACGGGAAATAAGTTGTGGTCAATAGTTCAACCGGCAGACGCCTTACTTTGCACTAACCCAAAATGTAAAAATGACCACCGCAGGAGAGACCTGAAAGATTTCTGTTCGAATATAATATCCATCCACTGTGCTTGCCTCCGTTCATCACGGCAACTCTTGTAACATACCTGGCTGAAATGACTTGGTTAAAGATCTGTTTATACATTTAAGAGAAGTGTTTTTACTGTGTAGGCAAAATGGTAGCCTTAGTGAAGGACACTGTATTACTAATGAGACAGGAGGGGGTTGCAGTTCAAACTTGCTCTTAAGCACTGCAGAATAAATGAAAAGCAACTAAGAGCTGATGCAATGTCTAGAACATTAGAATTTGGTGATTACCCTCGTCTTTGGAATGACATTCAATCTCTAAACTCCAAAACTAAGAAGCTATCAGAGAGAGCACGAGAAGCCGTCAGTGACGAGGCTATCGCAAGAATGTGGGACTATCATCTCAGCGCTACCTGAACTGTGTAAAGGATCAAGACTCCCGAAGGGGAGCAGATGACCTCCTTACTGATAACATTTAACTTCATTTTGCCAATCATATTACAGCAGGTAACATCAGCGATGCCATAAACAACTAACCTAACAATAAATCACCCGGCCGCAATGAGCTTCCTGCAGGAGCTTTCAAATTCTGACATCCGATAATATACATTTTGCTAGCTGCCTACAATGTATGCATAATTCAGCAGTTTCTCCCAGACTCCTACTCTTAATTCACTTAATACCATTAATCAAAAACAAGCTAAAGGATGCAGCTGACCCTGGCAATTATAACCCGATTGCAATTACTACAAACACATCAAAGATACTTGAGTCGGTTCTTCTAGTGAGACTTCTCCCCTTTCTACACACTACTGACAACCAGTTCGGATTTAAAGCAAACCACTCAACCAACACCTGTATCTACATCCTGAAAGAATTGCTGAATTGTTACCTATCATCAGCCTCTCCTGTTTTCCTACATTTTGTAGATGTGAGAAAAGCATTTGACAGAGAAAAATGCCTGAAGCTCTTCCTGATGCTGTACAAAAGAGGCACACCTCTACTCTATATTTAATTGGCATTTTATATTGCTGGTTCTCCACATGGCAATTCTGTGCCAAATGGGGTAGCATATTGTCGTACAACTTTGGCTCCCTAAAAGGGTTCCGGCAAGGGGGCATCCTCTCTCCATACCTGTTTAATACGTACACAGATATCCTGAATGTCAAACTGGACTCACTCCCAATCGGATGCACTATAAACGAAACAACAATAAACAACCTCTGCTACACCAACGACGTAGTTCTGATTTCCTCCATCAGTGCAAGGTCTCCAGCGACTAAACGACACTTGCCGCAGATATGCAGAGGAATTTGATATCTTATTCAACGAAACCAAGACCCAGTGCATGTTGCTGCTCCCAAGATCGCTTAAGCATATTGCAGAACCACAAATTTTCCTTGGAAACCATCGTCTGGAGTTCGTGCATGAATTTCCGTATTTGGGCCACTTCATCACGGACGACTTAAAAGATACGCTAGGACCTAGAACAGAGGCGTCGTGAACTATGTTGAACTGGCAACATGATTGCAAGGAGGTTTGCCTTTTGTCACTGAGACACGAAACTGCTGCTCTTCCGCTCGTATTGCTACAGCATATATGGGCGTTCCCTTTGGATGAACTATACCGGAAAGTCCGTGAGACTTATCACCGCTATTCACAATGACATTCTGAGGTGCCTTACCAACACACCTCTCTACCACTCCGCCACTTAAATGTTCATAGAAAACCGCCTGGATGATTTAATCATTGTTAGGCGAACATGTCCAGCAATTCGCGGATACTAAGCATCCTAAGCAGTGAGGCAAGAAGATCTAAAATGTGGGAAAGATGCGATAATGAGGGTCTGTTCCATAAATGACATTATCTTCTTTCACACAGGGGTGGCCTGAGTTGCTCTGTTTTTGCAATTATTAGTGTCATCTGCAGAACCTGTTTATTATTATTATTATTATTATTATTATTATTATTATTATTATTATTATTATTATTATTACTGAGAATTGCTTCTTTCACTTTTCGTATTTAGCCTTCAGGACCTGACTTTTGTTAACCACCTACGTTCCTTAACTGGAAATTGTTTCTTTTTTTTAATTGTTATCATTTTCAATATTTTTTTCTATTTATTCTCAATATTATTACTGTCATTACCATTGTTATAAATACTATTTCTTGTACTTCTTCAGCAACTGTTTGGATATTGCCGATTATCATTTTTATCATGTTATCTCGTGTATCTAGATTGTATGTGTCTCTACTTTGCATATTCCATGTATATGGTCCTGAGCTGAAATAAATATTATTATTATTGTTATTATTATTATTATTATTATTATTATTATTATTATTATTATTATTATTAGATTTCTCTCGTAATTACGGTCCTGAAGTCCTATTGCCTGAGTGGAGTCGTCCTGAAAAGGTCGGGGGAATTACCTTGAGAGTGACTCGCTGCTACTCTGCCTTATGTATCACTATTGGTAATTACTTCGTGTTAATTAAATTTTCTTGTTTGTAAAACTTCAAGAAAATGTTAGCGTAATTTCCCATGCCATTTCAACTAATGAGAAATTCAATCTCCAAACGATATCCTGGGGATATTTCATTTTTATTAGTTATTCTCCTTAGAGAGAGAGAGAGAGAGAGAGAGAGAGAGAGAGAGAGAGAGAGAGAGAGAGAGAGAGAGACTGTCAGTTTAGCAATGGCCTCTGAAGTGTATTTGATGAAGTTTCCTGCGACATCTCTCAACTACCTCTCTGTTTCCCAAAGCACCTAAGTGTCGATGGGAGGTGGACCTAACCCCCTAATGATTCCCAACAAGGCCCCCTACGTCCACCGTATCTGCAGAAGAGGGAAATAGAAGCGGGAAGTTAACTCGACGAAGAGGCGGCCAAGACAGCCTCCTCAATCGTATCGCTGGACGTAAAAGGCGTACGAGGAGAGAGAGAGAACTGGAGGCGGAAGAGAGACACTTGTGTCACGCTATGGCCTCTTTCGCCACACTCCGGATCACAGTTTTATCTGCTTTTCCTCGCCCAGATAAGGCCCTCACTTATTTACTTTTATTCGGTTACAGCAGCGACTTCTTTCCACGCTCATTTTATTGCAGTTGTTGGTGGAGTTGATGGTTCCGTTCCTGACTTTTTTTTATGTCGTACATGTGTTTGTTTGTTTGTTTGTTTTTGCATGTTATTTTTTTAACTATATAATATAAGTTATGCGGATGTGTAAGTGACCTTTTGAGTTGCAATATAAATGTTCCAAATTTATTTTGGCAATTTGTTTGACATTATAGAAATCCACCTCAGTTCTTAAATTGTGTTCATTATATTGCGAACAGTCCAGAGAATAAAAAATGATCCAGGTGTGGGTGCATTTTATTACTTTATGATTCTTAACCACATTTTAAATTCATATAGCCTATCATCCTAGATACCATCGTCGACAACTATATTTTCTTTGCCCTTTTAAAAGAGCTAATTCTCGGTTTACTTGCGAATTATGTTTCCAGTGACTGAAGTATGGTATGTAGTAATTACAGTTTGAAAAGGCTATGCTTTTCTTATAAAACATTTCCATCGCTGGCATTCTACAATAGGGCAATGCATTCCTGCTTTCAAATTAATTATTACTCTTGTTTTTTTTTTTTAGATAACGCATGAAAAATCGGCAGTCATCTAAAATATGTATACGCTATTCTAGCATATTTACACTATTTTTAGCATATGTTTGGTTAACGGTCTGAAGAGCCCCTGTGATTTTCGGTTGCTTTTAATTTATCGAAGCTTTCAAAATGATAACTGATTTCTTGCTGAGAACAGCGTTGTGCTTAAGTATTAGCAAAGGGGTGGGTTGGGCTTGTTCGTCGTGGGAAGGGGAGGGGGAACATGGACATTGACAACACTGCCATGACCTTATCTGAACGACTGTGCGAGAGAGAGAGAGAGAGAGAGAGAGAGAGAGAGAGAGAGAGAAGACCTCTGGTGGTGCTGTTTCCACCAGAATGTCAGAGACGTCGGCTCCGGCTCCACTCGGAGCCCTTTTTTATCTTTGGCGCTTTATGCCCTGAGACTATATCAGAGCCAGAGCATATATGCCCACTGCGCATGAGTACTCATTTTTTCTAGGACACGAATTGCCGTCACGTACATATTTGCACATAATTTCTAATTATGATAAAAATGGCTCTGTCATATTGTTGCATATTTGTCTCGGTCAACAAACATTGAAGTATTTGTAACCTAACTCTATTTTGTATCTTAGCAATGAAGCCCAAACTTTAACTGCTGTACTGTAGGTGCTTTATGTAACAAGCTGTAGTAAAATGGCTCATGGGCACAGTATTGTTTACAATTTAATTTTCATATTTTTAAAACAAATTCGTTATATTGAATTTGTGCCTGATCTCTACAGGATTTCATTGAAAATTGTATCCAGATGTTTTGCATGGTCGTTGTCTTTCCGATCTTGTAAATACAACGAGATTTCCTACAAATGCGTCAAGAAAGAAGAACGTTCGAATTTTGCAAACCTCTGCAAAGGGCTGAACAGTCCATCTTTCTGCCCACTATCTGACATTTTTATTTCTCCCGAAACTTGATTTCCTGTTTCTAGTCACGATCACTACATTTGACGTCATTTCTAAAAAATCTTCAGATAAATTTGTGCTTAATTCTGTTGACGAACAGACACCCGTGCGACACCACCGAAGCCAAACATAAAATTTTTGTCATGCGGATCGAAGTAAAAAAACATGAATTCAACTCAAATACGATCCGGAAAATTTTACGGTGATCTTAGTTTTTATTAAATCAGTCAGCAGATTCATAGAAACACCTATTCACTTGCTATATGTATAAAAGCAACTTTCGATAAGAATGAAAAAATGACATTTGATGTTTTCATTACAGACGAAGTTACGATTAAACCCATGAACAGCGTTAGCCAAATCTTAACATTATTTGCATGATTTTGATTAAGGTCATTCCTACTATTACTAAACACAAGAAGCACATGATGTAGCTGTAAATTGGTATTATTAGCAGGGTAATATCGGTGGCATACCTTGAGGGTTATGAAGGCTTTGATTAGAAACACTTGCATTATTATATATATATATATTATATATATATATATATATATATATATATATATATATATATATATATATATATATATATATATATATATATATATTTATGATGCTGCCTTGTAATGTCTATATCCTCCCATAATATTGATATATTTACTCTTCTATTTATCATGTGTTATGTATAATGATAATGATTGCTGAAATATTGTATATGTATAATGTCAGATCTCAAAAGAATTAATGCTTTAGATGACTTAACAACGTAATTTAGGATTAATAATTTCTTTCCTGATAAAAACAAAGTAACGTAGTCAGGAACATGTGTGTTCTAGCGGGGGTTTGTTTCGCTTCATCTGTCAACAGTTCAGATAAGAGGAGCACGTTGTGTTTGGTTTTCTGCTTTGTTTTAATTCTCACAATGATGGGTTGGTAGTAACAATTGCCATCTGTTTGAGCATGTTTAATGTTACATACATGGCTCTGGTCACGTATGCAATTTTGAGAGTAAGATCTTATGATCGATTACGTCATTTATTGTCCCAATTGAGTTCAAAATGTTTTGCCAGAAGTTACGTTATCTTCCTTATTCTAGAAGTTTCAGAATTGTATCTTGCACCCAAAATGCCTTAATGATGTCATATGTTTCATTTCATACTGAAATCCAATTTTTGTTCATTCTTATTAGAGACCTTTAGCGGTGGTTCCCTCTTTCTCTCGTTCTTAAAAAGAGAGTACTTTTAATGTAATATATTGTGGTCACTGTTATTAGTATTAGCTTTTGAGATCTGAATTTAGTAAAATTATTTAATTTGTAACAGTGCCTGATAAAAAGTGTGTTTTGTGACTCAAAGGATCCTGCATGTCCTGTGGTTTTACAAAGGTTTTCACAAGCTTGTGTAAGGTAAAGTGAATTTTACTTATCATTACCATGGTATAATAAGGTGTATTAGGAAATTTTTGCCTAAGTGAAATCATTATTGATAAATCTTTTGTATATTTTTGTGTGTTCTTGTGTTTGCAATCTCTTGATTTTTATTGGTGCTTTAACATTTATTTACTTAGCATTTTAAATATTTCTTAATAATTTAACATTGCAGACTTGATTTAATTTTCATTTACTAATATTTTCTTTTCAAACCTTGAGTAATTCTTGGTATTTTAAATTTTGCTTGATTAATTTAATTTCTTGATAAATTAAAGTTTTGTGATTTAATTTTCTTGATAAATTATAGTTTTGTGACTTAATTTTGTTTCAATAATTTAATTCAAGATTTAATTAAATTTTGTGTTGTTTTCGAGTAATAGTAAATTTTTCAGATTGTGAATTCTAATTATAAATTTTGAATTTAAAAACCAAATTTTTGTACTTAAATTTTTTTTAAAAAACAGTGTTTCATTTATTGACCACCATTGAACAGGATTAATTGTGTGCATAAGGCAAAGTTATAAACATGTTTTGTTCCTTTAGTTTTGCTGAAATGAATTAAGACCAGGGAAACAGTTAAAGTTGTTTGATGGAGTGATGCCCTTTTATTCCAGTATATTTCTTGTTTAATAGTGGATCCCTCACACTAATCTTGATAAACTTAGTTTGATTTTTCACATGATTAATGAGTGTTTAAGGGATCACTGTTACCTTTAGGGTACTCAGTCATAAATCTTATTGTTATGAGAGTTCAGGTATCTGGTGGAAACGGGGTATATTTTTGAAATCTGTCATTAGTTGTGTAATAACCAGATATTTGGTATGCATTGTGACAATACATATATGTATATATATATATATATATATATATATATATATATATATATATATATATATATATATATATATATATATATATATATATATATATATATATATATATATATATATATATATATATATATATTTATATATATATATATATATATATATATATATATATATATACTGCATATATATTTCCCTGAACTATTAAGAATTACTGTTACCTTGGAAATTTCTTGCAACAAAAAGGACTCATAATGATAAGTGGATATAACCCGGCCAGGATTCGAACCTGTCTTCAGGTTTCATACAAAGATGACAGTGACTTATCCATTCAGTCGTTAATTTCTCCTCCCAAGGTAATATAAATTCGATATTAAGCGGCATTAAGCATAATAATCCATTCATCCTCTAATAGGGAAAACCTTCATCCTTTTACTGTTGCATTAGTCATGGTCTTCCTTGGCAGAATATTTCTGCAGCCTCTACACTGCATTTACCAACAAAGAAATGTCATCAGCAGCATGTCCACCTCCCTGTATACGCTTCGCTACTCCTCTGTTTTTCACAGGCACTCTCACTGTTGTTAAGACACTTATGTTCCGGCCCTCTTCCATGCCATTGTGGCACTACTTCCATGATCGTCCTTCCTCACTAACTACCACATATTCTTTCCACAAGACCAAACCAACCGTAACAGTTTAAACCATTAGTTCCACCTGCTCCAATCTTTTTTTTTTTTTACCAGTCTTCTTAACGCTACACTTGTCTGTTATTTTAACCATTCTTACTGACATATTGTGAAGCATTATGAAAGCAGTTCATCGCAGCAGCATACATGTATGTATTTCTTACACATTTTATAGCTTCATTAAAGTTTTTGAAAGAAAAGTTTTCTTGGCAGTCCCAACATTTTATGTCTTAATTTTGACTTGTTTAGCCACAACTCTTCAAATATGTTTGCAAATAGCCAGAAGCCCTCCTTTGCTTTACCACTTTGTGTGGTTCATGTCTTCTATATCTAATACCAAATCTATTTCCAGTCTACCACCGTTCATAACATTTTCTCCAGCTCAACTTTCACCTCTACTCTTACTCAAGAACAATCTCGCCAACTTCTTTTCCTTGTTGCAAAATAACGGTGCACTCTTATTTTATCTCGAAAAATTGCACCCACATCCTTGTTTATTTCATGAATATATCCAAATGAATCACTTTCCCGTTCACTTTTTATTACAAGGTTCACTTTAACCATAAAAGTATGTAATCTCTCTTAGCGGATGACCTTTTGCACTGTACGTTCTCAACGCCTCCACAGCACGTCACTATTAATCATCACGTAAGCTGTCTTTCGCTCCAAGTATATCACATAGAGCTCTTTCCCTTTATTCTTAGACTTTCCACACAACTGTTACCAAATAGATGCTTGATTTCGCACCTCTTCCTTGTTTTTGCTCATGCTGCTCCTCTCTCATCACTATTCCTGTTATCCGTCCTGCATTCTCATTTAAAACCACCACGCACGTTTCCACCTACATTGAATGAAGATATGTCTCAGTTGCTCTTACGATCACCCTCCTTGCTTTATCATTTATGTAAAGGAAGAATTATAACTGTCTTGCCCTTTCTGTTGTAACTTTTCTCTCACCCTTAATGTCGGACATACCTTGGTCAGCCTTTCTCTGAACAACCACCATTGCGCAGCATGTCACTTGTACTCCCGTCATTCCTGTTGCCTTGCCATTCTGAAGCTTTTTAATTAAGGACCCTTCTTACATGTGCAATATTCACTGCCACTGCATTCTAAAATTTTCTATAACTTTTACACTCTTGCATGTGCATTATTTGAATCTCTTAATTTTGTCCTCCACATTCAATAACTGCCCCTAACACCTCTTCAGAACATTTATTCCAGGATTGCACGATGGCCTTTTATTTCAACATTTCTCCTTTTTGAATATTTTTATTCAAAGAACCAGTTACTCTTCAATTTTCTCTTTGTTTCTATGGGCCACTTAAAACGCCTTCTGTAAGTCATCCCTAAATCATCATTACCTCCTACCTGTTTTGTTCATTTTCTCGTTAAACCTCAATAGAATTTTGTCTTCTTCATGCAACAACATTTCACATAGCAGTCACCTTTTCCTTTTCACTAACCCTCTTATTTCACCATTTCACCATGCATTACCCTTACGCATTGGTACCAAAGTATTTCATGCGGACCCGGTAGATGCATTCTTGAATTTTGCATATTTGCCAAAAATTTCATCAAATTGACGATCTTGATCCATTTCCCATCTCTTATTTATCACTCCGTATGTATTATTCTCACACACGTCCTTTTCAGCAAACTCGTTTGTCTCAGCAGTTTATTAAATGTTCTAAAATTTGTCTGACTGAAACAAGTGTAAATAGTTTACAAAACTACAAACTCAAAGCAAATTTCAACAAAATTGAATGCCTTACATTAAACTTGGAAAAACAGAGCAAAGGAAGTTGAGCAATTAACAGAAACTAATACACAGACAAATATTTCATAGCTAAACAGGTACAATATATAAATCCAAGCAACTAACATAGTGAAGTAGGGCTCTGCAAGGTGGTATTACAGCTTTCCTTCACCCAATGAGCGATAGCATGAAGAGTGATGACAGGGCACCTCATCGGAATGTGGGTGCTGGTCATTGCGAAATGAGTTACTAGCCCAACTACCTCTTGAGGCGCTGGCATTCAAGATGATCGCAGAAATTCCCAGTCCAGATAGAGAGTAACATCTAATAATGAACCATTGCTGCGGAAGAAAGAAACCATCTCTTCGGGCATTACTTCTTAATAGATGCTGATTATGGGCAGGTACTTCATCTACACATGAGAATAGCATTCCAGTAATGGCGATAGAACAAAATATATGAAGCGTGTGGCAGTTATCCAATAATTTCTATATAAATGAGGAGTCTCGCAAAACATATACATTATTTTATGATCTTTTGAGTGGTAAGGAAAAGAAACCTAATAGTCGAAGGAAACACCAAGCATTGTCAAACACTGAGAATCATCAAGTACTTAAGCAAAGCAAATCATGGAGTTGGAACATGATATAAAATCGGCCATTTGACTGTCAACTTCGCTGGAGTTTAGTAACATTCCACTTTGATTACATTAACTTATCTGATCCATATCTCAATTTAGGTTAGCGGCAACATAATTTTCATTAGAAGGAATCAAAGAACTAAAACAATAGAAAATTTATTTCGGCCATATCGACTTCCTTGTTCGCTTCAATGGACCAAATAACTGCAGCAAGAATTGCATTGTATACTTACTGCGACATTTTATTTTCTAAGCCAAAAATCATGTTATCAATAGACTTAAATGTCATAGGTCCCAGCACAGTACCCTGCGTATCACCGGACAATGTTGCTGTAGGCTCTAGGCTCATCGACGATTCCGTCAACTAAAACTGTTGCCGATTGCTTAACAAACTGTACATTACAGTAGATCCAGTACATTTCCTCCAATCTCTCAAGTAACAAAGATGGTATTTAAGAATTTTTTGTTAAACAAGTTAAAAAGAACGCTCAAATCAAGCTTGGTTTCAAATCATATTCATTGTTATTATTATTTTTTTTTTCAGATGAATAAGAAATGGTAGATCTAGGAAGGCACTGCTATTGGCTAGTTGTATCCTATCTAGATTCAAGGTACTCACATATAGGGCATAAAATTCAGCCTTCAGCAGTCGTAGAAAGATTGATAAGTAATTATTGCTATCGGCACTTTCACAGCTCTTTGGAACAGGCATGGCAGTTCATAATTTTCACGAGTGTGCCTTTATGTAATTTTTTGAAAGTATATTTAGAGGTGACTGCAGATTGAAGCAGCTTGCTCCTTTCATCTCGTCTAATTTTGGCAACATCCATTGACTTTTCTTAGAACAGTTGATGTTTACTCATGGTATGTCATTTCATGGTTGCTGTAAATCACACATTTCTCTCTTTTAGGCAAAATAGATTTTTTTCAAGAGCCATGTTACTGCCGGTAACCTGCACGACCTCACTCATTTCTGTTGATCTATTATCTGAAAATGGGACATTTTATATGTAACACCGTTGTACTTAATAGTAGTGTATGTAAAGGATAAATAAGTAAAAATATGATTAATTCTGAGGGGGATGCTATGCCCAGCACCAGTGATTATTAGCAAGGTAACACTTGGGTACTGGGTGTTTGTTTAATAAAAGAGAATGTGTATTTTTGACAACATACTTTACTTAACTTTTACGGAAGCATTGGTAACAGTTTCGAATCCATTTGTGAAGTGAAGGTGGAATTTCCATATGTACGTTGGATTTTAATCATTATTTCCATTAGGTAATTGCCAACCTCTAGTTATCACTTGACACGTTGGGATTATTAAAACGCTGTTGAGTAGACGAGAATCAGAACTGTTGTTAATTCATTTACCAGCTTCATGTAAGTTAATGAAATATCTAAATGTCGTGCTTCGCACCAAAAAGCAGGTTAACTCAACATGATGGCAGTATTATGATTAGGACTATGACGCTCTCTCTCTCTCTCTCTCTCTCTCTCTCTCTCTCTCTCTCTCTCTCTCTCTCTCTCTCTCTCTCTCTCTCTCTCAGTTATTTTCTATTTTCTAATGTATGCTGTTAACTGATGACATTTTCATCTGTTTCCATAGAAATTTTTCCTTGCATTTAATTGCAAAACGAATGAATGTCAGACTTCCCTGTATTATTTTCCAGCAGGGATGCTGGATACTTCCTCTGGGTTAGCGGAACGTACGTGTTGATACGTTTCATATATAACTTCGGAGGATTTTGTATTTCAAAGTATATAACCACTTACATATACATATTATGTTCGCCGGTACTTAATCTGTAAGCTGTTCTCAACAGAATCAGATCGGTCAGCAAAGCGAGTCTTTTTTTCTAGTCAATTCTGCTTTTTTAATTTTTATTTTATCGGCAGTTGAACGAAAAGCTCGCTATGGTACTGCATACGTTCGTAGCTTCCAACAGCCAAAGCCATTCGGTTTCACTGTCCTTTCTTTAACAAGACCTCGAATAACTTGAGACGTAGGGAAGGCTTGGCATAGGCCAAGTAACCAGTATTTTTCTTGATGGTAGATGACGATGACAGAATCTCTAGCTTGCTGAGTAACCCGCAAGAGAGGTGACTACAGAGCATCTGCCGAGCACGCTCACGTTATCAACTCTACCCCCGATACTGACGCCTGGGGAAATGAAGTTGAAATACTTTTTTTCATTCCTTGCGTCTATCGGTTTATTCTTTACATGTATCCGAAATATGTGTGTTAATGACATCGTCTAAGAAAATAAACACTGAAATTGCAAGACCGTCTTACATCTTAAGATATTTCTGAAGGATTTAAGTACAACACACAAACCCTGCGGGTATCAGTGCTTTCACAATATGTGTCTTATATTTCCTCTTGTTTTTTACTGGCTGCCAGTTTGCCAGTGCTAATTATGCTTATATCACGAGAGAGAGAGAGAGAGAGAGAGAGAGAGAGAGAGAGAGAGAGAGAGAGAGAGACTCCCCAATGTACAGAGGAGAGAACAGAGGATGAAAGGCAAGGGTGGTTCTAATTGCCCCTGGGCGATTGTGTGTGCCCCCCCCAACCCCCGACCCCCGGCCCCCATTTCATATTCTGGTGAAAGGGAGGTTTTCTAGCCCCACACGCCCTTTCCGCTGACTCACGCCGAGAGCCCATTCCCAGTCTTCGAATCTCTAATCTTCGACGTCTCTTCCTTGAGCTCTGTTTTGATGCTTACAGATTTCCACTCGTGTTTCTTATGCTCATGATTTCCAACGAAAGATAGGCTAGTGTGCATCAAAGGAACCAGAGCGGGAAAAAGAGAAGGAATCTGTAATAAGTAGAAATGTTCTCCAACGTAAGATTGTTTCATATTTTGATACTATAATGTCCATATCATTCAAGGATCTGCTTCAGCATTAATCGAGTATTATCACCTTGACAAGTTTATACTTCGTTTTGATTTTTCTCTCATTTATTTCTTCCCCTTAAACCGCCCCCTCTCTCTCTCTCTCTCTCTCTCTCTCTCTCTCTCTCTCTCTCTCATACGATAGACTAGAAGCCGATAACAATAGCCTCATACCGAAGACAATAGAGCCACAAAATGGTATACCTGCAACCACGATATTCAAGTTAAAAGAAAAAACTAAAAAGAAAAACTTTTACCTAACTGTTAAAAATCAGACCCTCGATATGGAGTCACTTGATTGGAATTAACTGAGGAATTCCATGTGAATTTAATAAAAGCATTAAAACATAGTACGAAAGAGAGAATTATGTAGTTTA
>NC_089796.1:36761663-36774163 GCF_040412425.1 Macrobrachium rosenbergii | reverse complement strand
AGGATAAATAAACTTCATGGCTATTTATCATTAGTGAGTAATTATGTTGAACTCGCATCAGCCGTTTGCAATGAAATATTGAAAATAAAGATACACTCATACGATCACAAACTAAAGGTCAATCGAATGGAAATCATAGCTTTTCGGAAGCTACTGTCGCAGGAGGGACCATATGAAGATATGGAATAGTACTGGAATTCAGACAGTTCCTTTGCACTACTGGGAATACAACGCTCTCTCTCTCTCTCTCTCTCTCTCTCTCTCTCTCTCTCTCTCTCTCTCTCTCTTATTATTCTTATTGACCGACTGATAACCTTTTGTCTTGATTCTTCCTGTTCTCCGTTTTTCGTTTCGTTTTATTTATCTCTGAAGGTAAAGTTTTATTTGAGACATCACTCTTCATTGATAATGCACTGTATTCATGGTGTATTTTGTCTTCATCTGTTACATCAGACATTCTCTCTCTCTCTCTCTCTCTCTCTCTCTCTCTCTCTCTCTCTCTCTCTCTCTCTCTCTCTGCCTTAAAATTGCAATAGCAAAGTTTGGCTCGACACTTTTTCTTTGATACTCCTCTGAAACCTCACAGTAAGCCCTTCCATATAGTTTCTGATTTTTGTATTTATTCAGAAAATTCTCATTTTATTTTTGTTTTCTAGTTACTTGTGAACTATTCTCTCTCTCTCTCTCTCTCTCTCTCTCTCTCTCTCTCTCTCTCTCTGAAGGAGACCGCATTAACATCTCCTTAATCCTTAAAGAATAATCGAGGTATTTTTACACGCTGTTAATTCAGGCGTGATCTGCTCCCCTACGTCTAAAAGGATCTATCCCTCCCCCCCACCGTAGCCATCCTTTTCATCCTAGTTTTCCCTTCCCCCACTCCAGGATTCTCCTCCCCCTTATACTCCTCCCCTTTCCCTCCCACTACCATTTGCCTACCCTCCGTTAACTGTTTCTTTGGGGCCGAAGAAAATAAATAGGGTCGTTTTTACACTGTCAATCTGCATTTAAATGAGAAATTTCATCTTCAAATGAATTTCAAAGGCGACCCGAGAAGCTTCTTCAGTTTCTTCGACAGGTTAAGAGGCGGAGCGAACAATTGCCCCACCCCCACCCTACCCACAATAACCCACTTCCTCTTGAGAACTCCCCTCCCCCCTCCTCTCTCTCTCTCTCTCTCTCTCTCTCTCTCTCTCTCTCTCTCTACCCAAACCGTTATGCCTAGGTCCCTACTTGCATCTTTAGTCTTACATTGCCTTCTTCCATGTATGGTACTTTTGGATCAAATTCTTGCATGGCTCATCTCTCTCTCTCTCTCTCTCTCTCTCTCTCTCTCTCTCTCTCTCTCTCTCTCTCTCTCAGTTGTCCCCACAACTTTTTTATGCGGCTTTGTTACATGTCCTAATCACCAGTCGCTGTTTTATTACCAAAAAGACAAAAAAGTAAATCACTCGTGTTTCTCTCTCTCTGGGAATGTTGGCAAGCAATTGTACCTCTTTCCTTTTTCTTTTCTTTTTTCCTGTTTTCCCTTGTTTCGTTTCTTGTCGTTCTTTCGTTTTATAACTCATTGTCTTCTTGATTCTCGCGCGATCCATTTTTCTTTTCAAAATGTTGCATCGTTAATGACCTCCTCTTACATAGCCATAACATTATCTCTCTCTCTCTCTCTCTCTCTCTCTCTCTCTCTCTCTCTCTCTCTCTCTCTGTGTGTGTGTGTGTGTGTGTTACTTTACAGCGTTTGCATCCATTTGTTTCCGCTTTTTTCCTTGCCCTCTTTAAAGAAATATCTGATTTTGTAAGTTTCCCGAGTACTGTGTAACTTTCAAAGACGTCAAATGATGTTAATTTCATGGGCTCTCATTTTCCAGACGACCTCTCTCACTTAACTCTTGAGAAACATTCCATCCTGCACATTTCAGTTTCTCTGCTAAATCAGCACAAGTTTTTATTTCAAGTGGACAGTACTCTAAAACATAAGAGAGAGAGAGAGAGAGAGAGAGAGAATTCGACTTCGTGTTGAGTATTAAATGAAAAATACCCTCTGTTGATCAAAGCGGGTTTAGAAGCAGTAAAGGAATTTTTTTTTCTCTTCCACGTTCCTTCTCCTACCCGCCACCCCCTTTCTCTTCCTTCCACTTTTATCTTCGGTTTTCATTTTTTCCTTCTAGGCTGAAGAGAAACAAACGGCTCCTTTTCCATTGCGAAAAGTAAGGGGAAGGCGGAGAAAATTTGGCTAAGGAAAGTGGAGGGTGTTGAATCTCATTTTTCTTTCAATTTGCGCTTTGTGAGGGCCATTTCAAGGTTGTCGTTCTCGCCCCGAGATCGTCTCCACATGGTCCACCAGTGTTGCAGCATTACTAATCAATTGCGGTACAAGGTTGCACCTTGCATATGACTGCTTTTCTAAGTCACAGCTGACCTCTCTCTCTCTCTCTCTCTCTCTCTCTCTCTCTCTCTCTCTCTCGGGGCGTTTTTGCTTGTGATCTTGTGGAGTCATATTCGACTTGAAATCTTGGAATTGGCGTCTAAAGATGACATTTCGTGGTTTCTAATATGACTGAAAAATAAATCCATCTTGCAAATTTAGCCTGCATTTCTACATCATCATGAATTTTCCTTTCAATTGTAAGTGGTACAAAAACCAAAAGGAGAGAGAGAGAGAGAGAGAGAGAGAGAGAGAGAGAGAGAGAGAGAGAGAGAGAGAGAGCGAAAAATCGACTCCGTGTTAAGCATTAAATGAAAAATACCCTCTGTTGATCAAAGCGGTTTTAGAGGCAGTAAAGGAATTCTTTTTTCCCTCTTTCGCTCTACTCCTCCACCTGACAAACCCCTGCCCACGCCCTCCCATCTTCCCCAACCCTCCACCAGTCCCTCCCACTTTTATCTCCGGTTTTCAAGTTTTTTTCCACTTTTTTTTTTTAAGGAAATTGAAGAGAAACAAACGGCTCCTTTTCCATAACGAAAAGTGAGGGGAGGGTAAAGAGAGATTGGCTGGGGAATATGGATGGGTGTTAATTACCATTTTCTTTTCCTTTTAAGAAGGATTACGAGGGATTGAAGTATAGCTTCAGCGGCTGAGGAGAAAGGTATATGATAATTATGGGAGATTAATTCTGTGACGAATTCATATATATATATATATATATATATATATATATATATATATATATATATATATATATATATATATATATATATATATATATATATATATATATATATATATACACTAGCTGCCCAACCCGGCACTGCCCGAACTTTGAAGAACTCAGAAAAATGTTCCCTCATCCCTTTTGAATTGTTTTGACGTGTAAAGTATGTGTACTATCATTGAAAATATTTTTATTTCCAGTGAGTAATAATTCTGTCTTGAATTCATTACTTTAAATAAACATGATATATACTTGTATACATATATCCTGGCACTTATCTGATTAAAATGGTGAAAGAGAGAGAGAGAGAGAGAGAAAATGACTGACTTTCAGTAGCAAACATTCTCGGGTTTTTTCTGGTATGACTGTTTAACCCCATTCATAAATGGATTTTATAAATGAGAGAGAGAGAGAGAGAGAGAGAGAGAGAGAGAGAGAGAGAGAGAGAGAGAGAGAGAGAGAGAGACTGCAAGCATGAATTTACCTGCAATAGTTAAAAGCCGCATAGATAAATTCCGCTCCAGATTGTTTGAGTAATAAAGAGAGAGAGCATTTGGTAGAGGTAGTATGATGAAGGTGGTGTGCGTAGTGGTGGTATTGCCTAACTACACGATAATTAATTTCAGACCTTCATTTAGACTGAGTCTATAAGGAATACATCACCATAACGTCATGGAGCAGTTGCTATAGTGAGTTCCGAAGGTGAAAATGAAGAAGAAACGAACAAATTAATGAGGAAGTTCGCGTTTGAACAAATAAAACAAAAAGGAAATATCATACATGTTGACGTCGGTCTTAGCCAGTAGTTACTTAAGATACAGTGTCCGTATGCTATATAAATATTAAATTATTATCACAATTGTAATTTTAGACACCATAAAAAGAGCTGCAACTGTTTTCGGTTTCCTGCACGTGATAACAAATGCATTTCAGTTTCCTTTGGTGTTCTTGAGGGAAAGTGCAGGCCAAAGTCTGAATGGTCTAATATAGAAATTGTCGATAAATGGGGATTTTTTAGTAGATTAAATACTTAGATATGGTGATAGTAATACCTCAAGGTACTTAAGAATTTGTATTTTATTGGCCAGGTATAATAAAGATACGTTTGGCTTAAGATAAACACTGAAGAAAATGTGGTATTTTTGTCGCAAGTAATTTTTTAGTGTGGGGGCAGTTTTATCACATGAGCATTTAGTCTACTAATACGCATGCATGGATGGTGATGGATTTGTTTTGTCTCATCGATTAATTATTTCTTGATCTCCAAACTTGTGCCCATAACTATAAATACTTTTTTGATGGATTAAATATTTTATCGGCGAGGTATGATTAAGAAACATTTGGCTTAAAATGAACGCTGAAAAAGGTGGTCATTTCGTCACAAGTAATTTTTTAATGAGGGGGTATGTCTATCACAGAAGCATTTGTTCTGTTACTTCTTTCTGTGGAAAGGATTGTAAACCACATTTAAACTGGTATAGGTTTTCAATGTTGATTTTATTGAGGTAACAAAAAATGCTATTAATAATTCTCATATATATATATATATATATATATATATATATATATATATATATATATATATATATATATATATATATATATATATATATATATGTTATACGAGGTCAAATAAGGTTATAACCTCTTGCCACATCTGTTACAAGGTCAATGAAGTAATTAACTTATATCTTGAAAGAACTCACGGTACCGTTGGCCAGCCTGAACACTCGCTCAACTCCAATCGCTCTCTTGATCAACCCTTCTCTCTCTCTCTATATCCAAGTCACTAACTGAACCAAGGAAGACCAGCAAAAACATGTCTACAAAAATATAGTTTATTCCATAGAATAACAATGGCAAATAGTTTTGAATCAAAATAGAAATGAAATGGGAATTTCTATATCCGAGAATTGTTAACCCAAAATAACCAAGTAAAATATAACATAGTGCTATCAATGTCCACCAATTGAATATCTACAAAAAAAGCGTCAAAATAAGTCAAACACGACTGAAGTCATAATTAGTCACATTCTCTCCATTTTTGACCTCTATTCAATTCATCTGAGGACACAAAGGGAAAAACAAAACTTTTAAAAATAGGCACAGAGAAAAATAAATGTGGTATATCTCCCATGTTACTAACCCTAAACACACATAATAAAGCAGGCAAAATCAAAATTCAGAAAAATCAATAAAAATCAAAGACATAGCAAGTAAAAATTAATGGGGAAAAGGATATTCAAAGCATGGTAACAGTGCATGATAAACAAAGTTATTAAAACCCATTTAGGTTTTTAAAAAATAAAGTCTCAGCTCACCTCACGGGCAGTACACAAAGTCTTCCAGGAAAGTGGATCTTATCACAAGGGAATCAAGTCCTGAATGTCTAACCTGTACTCAAATGGGATAATTCACACTTCCTATGGCACGCCCATGAAAGCGAACTTGCGAATGAATGGTCTAACTGAACTTGACGACTTCCGGTGACATGGCCAGAACATCACATAAGGAATGATGCCCTTTGTCTCCATAGGGAGCCAGACTGAAGACAGTCCTTCGTCAGCACTGACTTGCTGAATACGTAGGCACTGTTTCCATTTACCTTTGCCCAGAATATCTCCAAGAGTACTTAGCTTTTAAAAAATGACATATATAACATTATCATTCCAAATTTTTTAGTAGCTCGGCCACTTTGTGCCGCCCTGGCACAAGAAAACAACAAGTTCTACTCCCCGACTCATGCACCAGCTGAAGAGCAACACATGGGGTTGGCTTCTCTTTGGCAGTGTTTATTTACACAATGTTTCTCTGCGCATTTGACCCCCAACACTACACACAGCATGACGACTAAGGCTGCAGTCAACAACAAAATCGATGAGTGGATGTAGTGGTCTGGAACAAAGACGTCATATTCCAGCAATGGGGGAAGTGGAGGAATTGTGGTTATGTCCCCGCTAGGAGAAGGCACAGGGATAACGCTGTGTTCCCAATGAAGGTGACACATGAAGATACACATGCTCGTGTTGTACACCATCCTGCTGAGAAATTGGAATTTTGGCATGACAATCCAACAAGCTGCATCAAAGAGGCGGGATCCTTTCAGCCAGAAGTTATCCGATGTATTATGACATCGGGTGGAGATTTGGCAGCTTCCACAAAAAATTGTGTGAGAGTCTTCGTAGCGGTCACGTGGAATGTAAAGTCAAGTCTGAAGGCGTCTGATTATGAACAAGTGACAGTTCACATCCTAACAACTCGAAGTTCCTAAGAGCTAAAATCCTGCTGTCACAAAGGTATCTTCCGTGAACTAAAGTACACCCTGACTTATAATTAATAGTGGAGGACTGATACTGATCACCCAAAATATACACAGTCTCTATTCCATCCCATGTCACCATCGAACCATCAAAACTACTAGGAAAAGGCTGGATAACAAAACTGTGAAATGGTTTCATATCACTAGTAGGAACCTCCTCAAGTAACCCTCTGTCAGTCAAGCGTGCTTTCAAAATCCCATAATAATGGTACAAATTCTCCCCAGTGAAAATCATTTGTGAACCATAACGATATAGTGAATTTTTCAAAGTAGATTCCAGAACCCTCAGTGGTAAAATGTCCCCAAAAATACGTCCCTTAGAAGCAGCTGTAACTGCTTGAACCTGAGTTTTAGTCACCATTAATAAAGACTGCTTCTTTCCCAGCGCTAAGGAAGGTAGTTTGACAAGAGGAAAAAACAATTGCAACATCCAAGTCTTCCTGAACACCATCAACAGTAACCAGTTACCCATTCAAAGATGTCCTCAATTTCTCAAAACCTCACAATTTATTATTACTGTCTCGTAATGCCGTCAAAGATTTACCCTGTAGAGCTAAATTCAGCCGCCACTTGTTCAACCTTCACTAAGCTTGTAGCTGACACACTAGCTAACGTCCCTACAAGTACTAAAAATTACCAGTACCTAAAAAACCAGAAATATTACATAACTAACACCTCAAAATTAAAAAAGGAAACCAAAAATATGCCTGCGTGATGTAACCTCATAAAGTCACAACTATACTGTATACACGACCATAATGCCCCCTATGAAAGAAACTAACCATAACACCCTTGCTTTGGCACAGACAGCCACCCCTAAGGCTACAAGCAAAAAGAACTTCAGCATCCAAAAAAAAAAAAAACAAGAAAAGATACCTATAAATAACCAGACTTCGAAACAAAACAAAAAATAACTATAACCCTAATCACAGAATTCTAGTCTCCCTGCACCTCATTTAACATAGATGACCTCAGCATTACCAAAATTCCAACAAGTAATTACGCCGAACCACTGCACTTGCGCAGAAAAAAAAACAACAAAACAGACAAAAATTAAACAACCAAAATCCATAAAACTCTATGGATAAATGTCCACCCATGTTGAAATTACATACAAAGGAAACCAGAAAATAAAAAAAAAAATAAGAGCATAAAAGTACATAAGAAAAGGAAGAGAAACAAAAATAGCAATTAATCCATAAATTTCCCTTTAAGCTGTCCTCTTGATCTTAGATAAATGTGTCAGCCTGGACAATCCCATTTTTTCACCTTGAACAACAAACCTATTCCCTTTCTTTATTTCCACAACCCGAAATGGACCCTCAAACTTAGACCCTAATTTATAATTCAACTGATACCTGACATTTATTTTCACAAAAACCCTATCATCGACAGCAACTTTAACATTATCTGGCTTTGAATTGCACCTGTCAGCCATTTCCTGCGTCTTCAACTCAAGATTCCTAGCAAGGCGCACATAGCTCTTCTTAGCAGTAGAGACCAACGATCTAACCGTATCATCACAACAAGACGGAATAGACAACAAATTGAATGCGCATCGTGCAGGATAACCAAACACCGCCTCAGCGGGAGATATTGCAATAGTATCGCTAACCATAGTATTAATGCTGTGCCAGACCTGTGTGATATACTGATCCCAATTCACATCATTGTTCCCCTACGGTGATTCTGAGAACCTCAATTACTTTCCTATTGGACTGTTCACATAACCCACTAGCTTCTGGTCTATACAGAATAATAGTTACTTTCTGAATTCCCATAACCTCCACAAGACACTCTAACATCTTATTCACAAATTATCTCCCATTATCTGTAACAAGTACCTCAGGAACCCCATAACGACAAATATACCCTTCGAAAAACACAACTTCTACCTCCTCCACTGTCTTGTGCTTCACAGGGAAAATCTCTACAAACCTAGTTAGTCTATCCACAATAACCAGCAAATGTCTGTGGCATAACTAGACTTACATAAATTGGAAAGAACGTCCATATGGACACATTGAAAAGGTCTACTGGGGATAGGAAACGAACCCAATTTACATGAAGTAGCCCTCGCTGGCTTACATGCATTGCAAACTGAACATCCCCTCACAAAATCCTCCACTAATGCTAGCATGTTCTTCCAAAAAAACTTCCCCCATACATTGTGATACATCTTCTCAATACCCAAATGTGAACTACCAAACCTACAATGAACCATATCCAAAACCATATGTACTAGGCTCTTTGGGACAACTACCTGTGTTGTATCTCCTTTATCCTCACTACTCCTCAGCTTACATTTAACTTTCTTAACTAACAAATTACCCTCTAACTCTAGACCCCCAAATGGCAGCCTATAACCCTTTCTAACCAATTCCCCTCTAAGAAGCACCTTCATGTCTGCTAAAGTTTCATCCTCATCCTGTTTAGCCTCTATTAAACCAATATCCCAGTCTATGCAATCACCAGATGCATAAGAAACAGGAGAACCACCCGAATCGTAAAAACTCCTACTAAGGGCATCAGCTCCAACATTATATCTACTTGCTATATACCTAAGCTTGGTGTCAAAACCCCTAATTGTCAAAAATCATCTAGCTCTCTTAGGAGAAAGATCCTGCTTATTAAAAAGATCCAACAACGTCTTATGATCTGTAAGAACCTCAACTCTATTGCCCAACAACTACATCTTAAAATGAGCCAAACTAGACACTACCATGAATGCCTCCTTGTTCGTTGTGCACATAGACATCTCATTACTCCCTTGCAACTTAAACTTCCTATTGTAGAATGCGATTGGATGCAGTTTACCCCAAAAATTTCTGCATAAGGCAAGCTCCTATGCCATTGATTGTCTGTCACCAAAGTGAAAGGTTGCTCAAAATCTGGAAACTTCAGCACTGGGGGACTCATTAAAGCCTCTTTAATTTTCTGAAAGGCCAACTGTTGCTGCTCACCCCAAACAAACTGCATGTCATCCCTCAACACATCTGTCAAGGTAGATGACAGGATGCAAAACCCTTTCACAAACCTACGGAAAAATTCCACCATGCCCAAGAAAGAATGAATCTGCTTCTTATTTTTAGGCACAGGAAAGTCCATGATCACCCTAACCTTGCCCCCATTTACCCTGACACCTTCTTTAGAAATAACATGATCCAAATATGCTATCTGCTTTTCCAAGAAATCCCACTTAGCTAATTTAATTTTCAAACCCGCTAACCTAAGCCTCCTAAGAACCTCCGTAAGTACCTCTAAATGTTCCTCCACAGAATCAGTGGCAATCAAGATATCATCCATATAAACGTAAATTGACTTCCCTAACAATCAATGCAAAACTGTATTCACTTATCTCGTAAAAGTCATAGAGCTACCCAACAAGCCAAACGACATCTGCGTAAACTCATAATGTCCCTTCGGCAAAGAAAAAGCAGTATACTTGCAACTCTTCTCACTAAAAGGAACCTGCAAAAACCCCTGCATCAGATCAGTTGAGTAAATATTCTTAGCCCCAATTTTTACAAACAAATCTGGCAAACACACCACCAGATAGCAGTCTGGAATTGATTTATCATTCAACTTATGAAAATCCACACACACATACTGACCCATTCTTCTTAGGCACTGCTAACAATGGAAAATTAAAGGGTGGTGAAATGGGCCTAATTATACCTTCCTCTTCCCACTTATTGACCTCTTGGTCTACCTGTTCCCTAATCTTAAAAGAATCCTATACAAAGGGACAAAAATAGGCTTAGTCTCATCTTCCAAATGAAGCTTGCATTCTAACACATTAGTTAACCCCAACTTAACCCCTTTAAGAGCTACAATATCTGCAAACTCAGCCAGAACATCTTCCACCCCTCTATATACTCTTTATAATCAGCATTAGCTAAATGGTCTCTAAAAACCTGTCTCCTAAGCTGTAATTCTGCCTCTGGAAATTCATTGTTGTCCCCCACAATAGCAACCAAATTATTTTTATCAACCCAATCTTCAAAATCTACCACATATGTGTCCTTCTAATATCTCCGAACTGAATCATTTTAGTTTAGTAAATTCTAGCCAAATAACCCCTGTATTGGACACATTGCTTATAGAGACCGTACTCACTACACCCTTTGAGCTTCTCGCTACCCTCACTCACACACACCTATCTGGGCATTTTCACGTCTTTCACTCAGGCTTTCACCAGAGCAACCAACCATACCTTTGCCCAAACCACATCTTCTGGTAAGATACCTTTATAGCACTTCTTCCCCTCAGAAACATATTTAGTATCAACCCGTAAACCGTTATCAGCACCCGATCCCTTTAATCTCATCAATTCCTTTATATGGGACAAAAACCCCAGGTACCCCAACAGTTACATCGCCTACCCGCTGTATGAATAAAAGATTTTGTTTCACTGGCGTGCTGGATGACCCAATAATTATGTATTCCCCAATGCAGCCCCTCATAAAACCAAAAATGGCTCTATAAAAACTTTACTTCCTAGGGACAAACAAATGTCCGTGCGACCCAAAACATACAACCTATTTGCTTGAACATCACACACTGTCTCATCAGTTAGGCCTCAAACAGCGATTGGAAAGCATCAGTTAATATAAATCATAATACATCAGAATTAACAGACGCGCCAGTATCAATAAATACCGAGACATCGACACCATGCACAGACCCTTTCACAATTGGCTTCAGCTCTAAGGGCTCAGCCAGAAATCCTGTATGATGGAAACACCCATCACCTTTTCCCCTTTTTCTTGTTTGGCCCTCCAAAAAGTCTGCCGGTCCCTAGATACTCTTGAAAAAAACCCTCGAGGAGCTCTTCTATTAGAAGTGCCAGAACCCTAAAGCACACTCCTAAATTCACCCCATTAACTTACTGTCATGTCTCAAAATAATCTGCTTGCAGACACTGCAATATCTTATTAAAAACCTTTTTGGTGACTCTGTAAAGATACCCAGCGACATTGTCTAAAAGCCCTGACTATCTAAACACTTCAAATAACTTTAGAATTTCTGTTTCTTGACCATCTCATCAACTTGTTACCATTTTTTCATCTTAGCAGTTAATTTGAAGTGTTTTACGTTTTTAGACTGTTATCTTTCAGCAAAACTATCTATTTTAATAAGACTATTAGCAGTTTCCGCCAGCAGATTATTTTGAGACATGACAAAAGTAAGTTAAGGAAATTAGGCGTGCTTAGACCAGTGTTTAACAAAGATATACATTCTGTATTTAATTTAACCAAATCGTGTGCTGTCCAAAGAGAAGAGTTTTTACTTTCTTTATGGTTAGACTTCTGAGATCCCAAATTTTAAGCCTAATCATCAAAGGTTCTTTCTCCCAATAGAGTTCTATTTCATAAAATTATACAGCTTCCCTTTTGTAACAACGTTGATGGTTTAAGATCCGGAAGAAATATCCAACCTTGAAGCGCATACTACTTTTAGCAATTTGAGAACGAGATGGACTCCGTTCTTCAAGAAGGAAGACTCTCGTTATTTTGAAGGACATGGCACAAGACAAGAATATTATTATTACAAGACCGGATAAAGGCAAGGGTACAGTAATTCTGAATAAGCAAGAGTATGTGAATAAAATGGAGACTATACTTAATGACCAATCAAAATTTGAAATGATTGGCCCACAACAGATCTATATAATATTATAAAACCTGAAGATAAAATTAACAGATTTCTAAGATCTTTAAAACAGAATAATGTCATAGATGAATTAACATATCAGAAATTATTTGTTTCTGGGTCATCATATGGCATCTTGTATGGGCTACCCAAGGTTCATAAGGCAGGTACACCGATGCGGCCTATTTTGTCTGCTATTAACAATGCTAATTATAAGTTAGCTAAATTTAAAAGTACACTATGCTAGAAATCCCCTTCTACTAAAAGGTTCCTACACTCTCTTTAACGCAGTCACCTTCAAGAATGAAATTCTTATCCAAGACCCTGATTTACATATGGTAAGTCTTAGACGTGGAATCTGTGTTCACGAATGTACC
>NC_089796.1:36751663-36756663 GCF_040412425.1 Macrobrachium rosenbergii | reverse complement strand
ATTTTACAGACAATGATGATGTACACTTATAGGAAAAGATAAGCTCGAATGTTGTTACTGATTATGAACCGCAAAGCATACCGCGTCAGTCAGCCCCTAAAGAACCTGAATAACCTAGCATACACTTTCCTGATAGCATGCTGCTTATTTCCTTCAACATACTGCCGGTATTTTTGCTGGGTATAAATTAGCCTTCAGTAGATTATGGTTGGTTACCAGAACGGCTGACATTATCCTGCAGAATTTCTGGAATGGTAACATAAACGTACCTAGTAGGTTTCAAATTTAAATCGAACAGGAAACTCACCCTGTATACCATTGTACAGTCGCCCTCCTTTGGTAACACCCATCTTGTGGTGGGGTATATACAGTACATCTGAAAAATATAGTTCCTAATGCATGTTATCACTGTGGAATGTTTCGCCCTTTATAACAAAGTACACATTTCATATACCAGGCTTAACAGCTGGGATATACCATAACATGAAGTTTGGGTTTGTTTTAAATTATTTATCTATATTTACTGGTACAATTGGTTTACTTTGACCAAGGGGAATGCCAGGTTTCGTTACTCACTGACGCATGTGAGAGCACAGTATATTTGCAAACAAGAAACGATGTACCTTCAGTTTTGCAGGCGTACCAACAGAAATGGAATGAACGATGTAATTCGATCCATAAATGAGGACGCCTGCCAGCATTTGTTTACAGACTACCTTTCAGAGAAAATAAACGTCTGTCTTTTACGAGAGAATCGATGGGAACTTTAGAAGTATGTGAAGTGATAGAAACTGGATCATGGATTTCTTAACCTATTTCTACTTACATTTAGATATCTTGGTTGCGATTGATATTGCAAGAGATATGACAATAATTATAAGTTTGTCAATTTCAAATTGATCTAAGATCACTTTGTTAATTGCAAAGTAAACTGGGTCTATCGATTATTGTAGCAAGAATGCTACGGAAATTATTCACCCAAGAGGGTTAAGGGCCGTCAAATGATATTTGCGTCTTGCAGTCTTCTTCATGTTTTGTTCAGTGTTTGGGTGGGTCACTTAACATCCCGCTACCTTCACATTCATCTCCAGGTGTGAGTTTGTTCTAAGGACATAAAGTTTTCGACGGCTTTTGTGGATTTTCTCTCAGGGACATTGAAATAGGAAATGTAAAAGTCGTTAACCGTTTTCGCATTTTTTTGATCTGGTGTTTTTGGGGCGATTACCAAAACAATATTCATTGAACAATTATAGCTCCACCTGTTTAATTAATTTATTGACAGTCTAGCAGCCTAGCAAGGGTGCCTCTGTTGTCTTCATGATTTGTAAGTAAAACATTAATCACGGATTTTAATAATCATGTTAGGTGTACGACAATTCGTCGCTTAACATATAAAGGTCACTAAAAACCCACTAGTAAATGACACGTTGTAGTTATTCGTAAAGTGATTGAGAGGATCGTCATTCCCAAGAAGAGAAGAGACGGCGGGGGCGGGGGGCGGGTGTCTACCAGAAGTGCTCCTCTGGGTAGCTAAGATAACAGTAAACAAGTAAAAAATGCAATGAGTTTTCTGCACAGCATATAATGCTGTATGAAACTATCAGCCACGGCCCATGAAACTCAGCGGCGGCTCATGAAACTTTCAGCCGCGGCCCGGTGGTGACTTTAACCTTAAGTAAAATAAAAACTACTGAGGCTAGAGGGCTGCAATTTGGTATGTTTGAGTATTGGAGGGCGGATGATCAACATACCGATTTGCAGCCCTCTGGCCTCAGTAGTTTTTTAAGATCTGCGGGAGGACAGAAAAAGTGCGGACGGACAGACAAATAGCCGTCTCAATGGGTTTTTTTACAGAAAACTAGAAAGTAAGAACGGCTTAAAATGATCATTTTGGTGAGTTATCTAAGATTATATTCTTATTCAGAATAAGAATATAATCTCAGATAACCGCTTGATTAACATTCAACTCTGATAATTATGCCGTTCGTTATGCAAAATATATTGAACATTAATTAATAACTGGATCACTACAATGATGTCATTAACGTCCATTCCCAAGTCGTCAAGTAATCAGCTGTGTAACACTAAAATCCCGTATCGATGTGAAAGATGTAATTATTCAGTCAACATGTAACTACTGTCCACCATTTGATGTGGTAGGTACTGACTAACATTTTACAGCTAGGTGACAGAAAATGAACTGATTACTTTTGAACAAGCAGCAGTCGTCGTTCATTAGGTGATCAGAAGCTAAGTCATTCCAGGATATAATTTTTGCCTCTTGGCAAGCTCTGACTGATCTACGTGATGTTCCGCTCGTGATTCAGCTTCAGACATTGAACTGTAGGTACCTGATGATTGGGTCAACTTATTCGTTTCACTTTCAACAGATAGCCTACGGTTGTTGCTATGATAGTTGTTGCCTATTCCTTAGGACTTGGACCCTTCGTATTTTATATCTTGATTGATGGTGGACTTAACTGGTAAGTGGTCACTTTTCACTCGTCACTTTTCACCGGGAGTTTGACGAGTAGCTGTTTAGTATGAAAGGTTATATAACATTAAATGATGACATGGTTAGCTGTGCAGAATTTCCTTTGCACTAAAAGTCTCTTAGCTAATTGACAGGTCATCACAAAGCAAGTTATATCCATTCAGTAGACGATCAGTAATCAATCTTTATCATATTTTTATTATTTGAAAATTAACATCTTTATCATATTTAGATTATTTAACCATAAATATCTTTATCATATTGTTTTATTTGAAAAATAATATTCTTATCCATTAAAGGCCTGATGCGCTCAGTATTTCATCTGCAATAGCATTTCATTTAGTATCTCAGTAGATAATTAAGTAGCAGAATGCGTAGCGCCGTTAGAGGTCATGAATGTTCAACTGATATGCTTGGCAATATCCACTGTAGATAGTCGTTTATACGGTAGAGTGTTGATATACAATATCATCTCCTACAAATGTATACGTCTCTAACTTTTGTAAGCATCCTTAAGCTCTTAAGTAAATGTATGCACATGATGCATATATGGGCCAGCATATTATATGCTCATGCATTTTAATGTAAAAGCCCACTAGGAACAGAAGAACAAAGAAAGGGGAGGATTATATATATATATATATATATATATATATATATATATATATATATATATATATATATATATATATATATATATATATATATATATATATATATATATATATATATATATATATATATATATATATATATATATATATATATTATATATATATATATATATACTGTATATATATATATATTTCGAAAATATCACAGAAAAATAGAGTTGAAAATGACTTTTTTTATATATGAGAATTGGTTATATATAGTTATATACTGTATAGAATACAAATGTTGGAATACATGAAATTCATACATATATATATATCGTATATGTGTTTATATATGAGTATATGTATCATACATACATACATATATATATATATATATATATATATATATATATATATATATATATATATATATATATATATATTATATATACTGTATATATAAGGTATTGGTTATTTCGAAAATAGAAAAGTCTCACAGAAAAATAAGAGTTGAAAATGACTTTTTTTCGGAAATTATTTTGAAAGCGGCGTGAGAATTGGTTATTTAGTTCCACAAATAGTTATTAGCACTGTATGAGAATTCGGAAATGTTGGAATAAGTTCGGTGAAATTCTAGGTAACTCGCTCTCTCTCTCTCTCTCTCTCATAAAGAAAATTTACTCTGAATTTGTGTTTAAATATGAGTGACATTCATACGTTATATATACACACCCATATATATATACTGTATTTGTATATTATATATATATATATACACATTACATATATATGTATAAATATATATATGTGTGTGTGTGTATTTATGTATATATATATATATATATATATATATATATATATATATATATATATATATATATATATATATATATATATATATATATATATATATATATATATATAGGCAAAGAATTATTTTCACAAAATGCATTTCTCTTGATATTTGGCTACTCTAAGTAAAACCAAAGTAGGTTGCTATTATTATTATTATTATTATTATTATTATTATTATTATTATTATTATTATTATTATTATTATTATTATTATTATTATTGATTTGCCCATGCCTTCAAATGACGGCAAGATAAGAGAGGTTTCAGACTGCAATGCCCGACCCTAGGAATAAACGTACCTACCTGATGCTATGACCAAGCTACCTTCATTTTGCATTCTTACACAACAGCGAGTTATGAAATGGTTGCTTTTCAGAAAAATAATATTTGTATCCACAATATTTTGTTACTGTTATTTTTGTAAATATTTTAATCTCAAATTAACGATCAAAGTAATGTAATTGATGCGAGTTTGAGCCTTACAGAACTGGTTATTTTATTGAATCCTTTGATATTTTTAAGGAAAGGTCGACGGGACGGGCATCTGAATGCGCTTGACTAGCAGAAGGAAGGTACAAAATGTGGTCCAACACCTACGGACTCAACTTAGCCCATTGAGTACAATGGAAAACTATAGGAAAGGGAAAACTGAAGCTGAGAAAGAATTCCAAAGGTTGGTGGTAGAGGGAGAGAAACCAACAACTACTCAGGCAGTTTGAGGATTACTAATCTCAGCATAGAGCATGGGAGATGCTCCATTTCCTCAGGTTACAAGGATGGCCATAGAAGAGAGTCTCGGTTCAAGAATGGAAAGTTGACTGCAAAAATATGAAGAAAAACATTACTTTTGGAAAATTTAATTGGTTTTTCTGTGTTTTTCTCTCTTATAACTTTGTTTTTGTTTCTTTTGTAAAACAGTGAATCTAGAAAGAGTATCACTATGTATAATTTTGTAAGATTTTGATTCATTAGAATGAACGGAGTTGTCGTATCTGGGTGCGTCACGAGATAACGTTCTTCTGAACAGAACTGGATCAAAGGCTTTGCGTCAA
>NC_089796.1:36744163-36746663 GCF_040412425.1 Macrobrachium rosenbergii | reverse complement strand
GATATCGTTTATTAATTAAGTTTTCGACTGAAAAATATAGAAAAGGATGTGCATAAAGCAGCACCGGTGAGCTAAATCGAGAAATTTGTTGTCTATTGTTTGATTGTACTCGTACGTTCGTTCTTGAGGGGCTGCTTCTCAACATGGCGCCCCGCGAAACTTTCGGTACCGTAAAAACATAAATAAAAGACTATCAATTTCTCAAATGATCTCTCCTATACTGCATTATATACACCCTTCTCTAGATCGTTCAGTCAAAAAATCTCATTAATAAACACTATCTCCGCGCGGGGGCTCTTCCTTAGCATTGCCGAAAATTGCATTAAAAAGAAAATGAGTAATTTCGAAAAGGTTGAAAGGGCAAGGAGGAGCCTGATCCATCAGAGCCATAGTCCAGAGAGGACTCACAGAGGAGGAAAGGCTGATGAAAAAGTCTACAATCCGGAAGTGTTATGGTTTAGGAGGCGAGGAGGATTGCGAACTAATGGGATGGAGTGATGGAGGCGTTGGAGCGGAAGTGACTGATTATCTATGAAGAGCGAGAGCGTGCAAGATAGAGGAAGATGGTGCAGTTTGTGTGGTGGGGTTCAGGAGCCTTTTGCGAAGTTTTCTGCTCAAAAGATTTATCTGTGATTCAGCAATTAAAGAATGAACTTGGCAATGCCGTTTGTGTTGTTTGTCTGACGCCACGCCTGGAAGGAAAACTGTGCCTGTGAATGCTGTGTGTGCGTAATATTAATTTGAAGAACTGCTTATTCATCTGCCGGCATAGCCAAAATAAGCTTTATAATTGTTTTTGAAGAGAAATATCGGATAAGGTCATAATAAACTTGCACCACTGTTCCCCATTGTTCCTCACCAAGTCTTTTAACCATGATCGAATACGCATCCAACCTCTCAGTCAGTCCCAAAAGACACAGCGGGGGTCATCATAGGCTAATCGCTTCCGTACTACCCCGGCTATTTGCGGTTTCTCCTGCCAGAGGTGTTTCCTGAATTATTTAGTGCCAATCCGCAGACTTTTTCCAAAGACAAACACTCCTGACGCAAGAACTGCATTTGTGTTGTTTATTATTTTTGTCAACATAGATATTGCAGACACTGCGTGTGGAGATGTGTGCGAGTTCATCTGAGCGTTTTGGAAGTGAAACTTGTGCTGTAGTATTGACAGAAGGAAATACAGTAGAAGTTTATTAGGGTTCATTCAATTAAAGGTGATCTTTAAGAAGATGATCAAAAAAATCATGCGATGATTTTGTACAGTATATACGAGTATGATGTGAATTTTTCATGTCACTATATATATATATATATATATATATATATATATATATATATATATATATATATATATATATATATATATATATATATATATATATATATATATATATATATATTATATATACAGAGTATATATATATTATGGGCTGTATGGTGTGATTGGTAGCAATCTTGGCAACCAAGCAAGAGTATCCAGGTCCACCTCTAGGGCGTGGATGGATGTAAGTACATGCTGTTGAAAAACCCAGTGTACCTCTCTTGACATAATCAGTGAATTTTATATTTGATTTAAGTTGCTTGTGGTGGTCGCCTCATTGCTTAAAAGGAACGTGGCTATCAACCTCTTCCCCAAAGATCTGCCGAAACCTTGATAACTAACACCTTACCCCCTCCCCTCTACAGGGTAAAAGGCGTATGCTGAAGAAGAATAAGTATGAGTGAGTATAACTGGAAATGATACAAGAATGACAGAGGGTGATTTGAATCTGAAGATGCGTTTGGAAATTATAATAATGAAGATATTTTGGAAGTAACCATTTAGGCCATAAGATGAGTAATTAAATGGTTAAAGAATAGAGAGGGGCCAGGGACTGACAGAATTTCGAAAGTAATGTTGAGACTTGCAGGCGTTTGTGTCACCAGGTTAGGAGAAAAAGCTGTATGTGCCTACAAGCATCCAGAGAATGAGTGTGATAAATGCTATAACAGTGCAATATAGAGGATGCTGAGAATGTACAGAACGGAGATCATTTGTTTGATAACGATTAGCTTTTATGATGAAAGTGAAGTTTATGTTAGAATATGCAGAAGTGAGAGTTACTGGTTGAGCGATTACTGGTGCATTATGTCTCCATGGCTGTTTCATCATTTCAAGTGACGGAATATTGCAAGAAGTTGGAGAAAGTATTTGAGATGTAGATGCAATGTTATGAGATAAAAAAAATGGTTTATGAATGGAGCGTCAAGTGACTGATGTTTCCTTATGATTCAGTGTTATTTGTTGAAAGCAAAAGTGATTCAGAGACTGGCAGAAGAGTTTGGAAGTGTTCTTTAATGGAGGCGGTTGGGAGTAAATGCTAGTAAGAGTAAGGTAATGGGGTTAATGGAAGTCAGAAAGATGGAGAAATAAATGTTAGTATGAATAGTAGATGGACTGATTGAATTATGAAATTTAGGCAGAGGGATGGAAGTGGTTGATTCACGTAAGATATTGAGT
>NC_089796.1:36734163-36741663 GCF_040412425.1 Macrobrachium rosenbergii | reverse complement strand
AACTGTCTTTTAAAATGTATCCAATCCTGCATAATAATGAGAATAATTGGGAACTCAGGATTGAATTGTACCTCCTCTGCTCATTAGTCTGGTTTTATTGTTTTCTTGCCATCTGCGTGGCGATGCTCTTCGCAAAAGTTTTCCCTCTCCTTTTCAGCAACAGATTTCGTGAAGACGATTCCCAACGTCGTTATCGACATTATTCGTTCACCATTAGTTTCTTTAGACCTTGTGTGTGTATGTAATTTCATTTCTATAGATAGGGCTATCATTATTATTACCTTTTTTTTTGGGGGGGGGGGTTGTGTGGAAACGGTAGTTGGGTGAGGTGTAAGCAAGACGCGAACTGACGATGGTTAAAAAAACTGCGCTGAAAAGGAGGAGAAACAATCAACCGTGCAGCTTTTACATTTTCAGTCCTCTGCTCCTGTTGACTGTGTCCTTCTCTCTCATCCTTCTTGACTTCTTTCTGCCACTGTCGGTGACCACAGCTGGAAGAACGCCAGTTGAAAGTAATCAATCACCCAAGTTCGAATGAAACGTCTCTGCACGTACAAGTCTTTTTTCTGACATGGAATTTATTTATTATTTTATTTTCAATTTACTGCAAATTTATTTATATATTTATTAGTTGACTAGATATTTCATTCGTCTAGCTAACTGAAAACCCACGGAGTTGCCAGGTCACTCGGTTTTTGGTACCCTCTGGTACCCTCTTTTTTGTAACAGAAAAAATGGAAATGACGTTAAAGTCTTCACCTTTCGTCATGCTTCCTTCTGAAAACATAGATTTTGAATTCCTTTTATCACCATGCTAGGACTCTTATAGTGAGTACTACTCTTTTGGATTCTGTGGATATTAGTCAGTTTGGATTCCCTTCAGTTATTATGCTTGGATTCTTGTTGTGCTGTAGTGTGGGTTCCGTTTAAAAATAAAAATACCTTTCACGTTTCATTGGATGACTTGGATTTTATGTTAATAATCCTGTCTACATGTCAGATCCCATTCTGATTTGCGATCAACTTTAGACCGTGTCAGTCATAGTTTTGGATTTTGTGCTGATTGCTTTGGATCCCACATGAAACAAGGATTTTCCATTCCTTGATAATTAATTATTATGAGGTGTGCGTTAGCCAATAAATTTGTAATTAGTTGCATTAAACTGCATATTGACTACTGAGTTTTAAATTCAATGAACAATAATAATTCTGGACCCCAAGTCATTCATTAAGTTAGATGATATGCAGTTTAGGAACTTTGGATTTCACGTCCATCATTTAATTAGTAGGCTTAGTTCCCAAGTGAGTAGGCGCTGAAGTTCAATGACTCATCGCTGCAGTGAATTGCCTTGCAATTCCAGACAGCGCAATGACATCCAGCCAGTCCTACCTTTTGTCCCTGTACAGTAAGTCTTGCGCGTCTTTCGCTTGAAGAGTCGGTCATGAGGGGAGGCGTTCTTCGCTCCACGCGATGCTATTCCTTTTATCTCGTCCCTTCCTGGCAAAGTGTCGAATATGCATTTTTAATCAACTGTGGTGATAGCATGAAAATTCTTATATAACTGATTGCTTTCTTCAGCAAAATGTCAAGTCTGGTTCTCTAACCATTCTGGCCAAAGTAGACTCATACAATTGTCGGATATCATTTTGCAGTGTCGAATATTCCTTTTAATGCCTGTTTATTCGTCTGGTGATTATAGTTCCTGCTAATTAGTCTATTCATGGCTTGTGAATAGAAGTGGAGGTTCTGTGCTTCTTGAGGTCTGGAGTTTGATTATCGTGTGTGCATCAGTATTTGATTTTTCTCACAGTCCTTGCACCGAGTATGTTTTTTCTATTACTTTTGTGTAGCTTCCTTAATTATTGCAAATTATCCGTATCTGCATCTACGTTCCCTGTACCTTACATGCATAAGTGGGCGTTGTTTCAAGTGCGTGTATTTATCATACAAGAATGTGAGCAAATAGAATAGAGCGAGTCAGTGTTTCTGGGAACTAAGATTGGTCGTTGGAAGTCATAGAGAGCTGATGCATCACGGGTAATCGGAATGAAATATCTTTGGTAAAATACTGTAATACCACCAAAGCATTAGTTGGTGATTGTTTTCGGAGAAGCAAGCCATAGGCCAACCCGGAAGCCCAATACAGAAAGATTTGAAGGGTACTGAGAGGCCAAGCGAGGAGTCTGACCTGTTTCAAACCAAAGGAGTCGGCTAAACGTTGATTTTTGGGTGGTGGCCTTTATAGATATAAACGACATGAAAAATGAGAAGTAACCACATGAACAAGCTGAGATTAAACCCGCTGTTCATTCAGAGAACAAGAAAATAAATACATTAGAATCGGATTGCCAGGGAATTCGATGAATTTTAAGATAGGGAAATAAGGTGTTTGACAAGGATTGAAATTATTTTATTGGGATGTTAAACTTAAGAAATGATCACTAAATGAAGTAAAAGGCTTGGAATAGACAAGAGGGAACTTGAAAGTAAATGATGAATGTGAATGCTTAGCATTTAGATAAGATGGGAATGGCATTCATAATGCGGTCTTTGTGAACACATCTCTGTCAAGCCAGGATATATTATTGTTAAGATACTTTAACCAGACCACTGAGCTGATAAGCCAGAGAGAGAGAGAGAGAGAGAGAGAGAGAGAGAGAGAGAGAGAGAGAGAGAGAGAGAGAGAGACCTATCCATATCCTCGTCCTCGGCTCCAAATCATAAGAAAAATCGTAACCTCGTTCAGGAGGGAATATAAGGGATTTGAAATTTCTGGCTCCAATGTCATCAGACGCCAAGAAGAAAGCGAATTTTTATGATAGAACATTTTTCTTCCCTTGATGGTGACCGGGGATTTATCTTAACCCTGAATCACAGGAAAATATTTTTGGGTCCATCTTAAAGTCACGACCCCTTTTCTACAGTAGAATGACGCCTCTAGGTGGACTCTCTCTCTCTCTCTCTCTCTCTCTCTCTCTCTCTCTCTCTCTCTCTCTCTCTCTCTCGTAATCTGCATTGCTTTTTGCTACGGCTATGACACCGGAAGCATCACAGTTTAATTCATGATGATCGTTTTGAATTTTTCTGTTATGATAAATCTGTATGTAAGTAAATCCTCACATACACACACACACACTAAATATTATTAGTAAATATAATTAGTATCACAATTTGATTCATTGGGAAAAATAAACTCTTTATCATTTATACAATGACTGTTGCGTAAACTATGAAACAGTTACGTTTTTAATGCAGAATTCAGTATATGTATATGTATATATGTATATGTATATATATATATATATATATATATATATATATATATATATATATATATATATATATATATATATATATATATATATATAGTATATATATATATATATATATATATATATATATATATATATATATATATATATATATATATATATATATATACATATGCATATACATACATACATACATACACACACACACACACACACACACACACACACACACATATATATATATATATATATATATATATATATATATATATATATATATATATATATATATATATATATATTTAAAATATATATATTTAAAATATATATATATATAATTATATATATATATATATTTATATATATATATATATATATATATATATATATATATATATATATATATATATATATAATCGTTGTTGGGTGGTTTAAGCCGCATCACTGAACATCGTTGGTTCTCGTGTCAGCGGTTCGAGCCCGTGAGATAACGAACCTCTTATCAATTATAATTCTCCTTTTTGTATGTATATATATATATATATATATATATATATATATATATATATATATATATATATATATATATATATATATATATGTGTATACACACATATATCATATCGTGTGTAGAGCGAATTGGATATTAAACGACATCTGTAGCTTTAATGATTGTGTATAAAAAAGACACGGTGATATATATATATATATATATATATATATATATATATATATATATATATATATATATATATATATATATATATATATATATATATATATATATATATATATATATATATATATATATATATATACACACACACAGTACACACACATATATACCTGTATGTATATATATATATATATATATATATATATATATATATATATATATATATATATATATATATATATAAAGAATTAAAGAATTCTATAATATAAATATACTCATTTCATATTTTACGCAACAGCTCATTGTATAAATTATAAAAAGTTTAGTTTTCCCAATGCCTTAAATTATGATACTAATTATAGTCACTAATAATATGAAGAAATTCTCAAAAGTCTTCCCGATAGAAACGTTTACGTCTTAACATTTTAGAATCATGATATCTTGAGCAGCAGAAATGTGCGGTCTGGTTTCACAAATCATGTTTGATTGAGAATTAATACGATTGCATGTAAATGTCTGGGTCTAGGTATGGTGATTGTGATATACTTGTTATTATAAGTACTATAAGATCGTAAATGACAAATATGCAATACTTTCTGACGAGGAAGAGACGACAGTCGACAGTTGGCAGCTCTGAAGGTTAACGTCCAAAGTTCAGTCTCTAGATATGATGAGAAGGACCATCAAGCACAAGCACCGCTGGGCAGACATCAAGCAAATGAATATTTTATTTTTGCGCTATAGTTGCGTCAGCGTATTGCTTCACGTAAAAACAAGATAATAGACGCGACGGAACGCTTGAGTTTCCATTTTTTTTGTTTTCCAGAGCAATGAATCCTCCCAACTCACAGGAGGGAAGAGGTCATGAAAGCCTTTGTTATTCCCACAGAAGTGGAGGTGTTGGTTGCAAAAGAATCGCCACTGATAATAAAACACCACTCGCATATTTTCACAAAGTGTTAATATATGTGAGACCTTGTTATTGCCGTACTCCCGTAACATCGTAGGAAACGGTAACTGAGTACTAAGCAGGAGAATAGCTGAATTTGTTTTGAGAAATATTGAACCCTGCCCGTTTCGTCAGCCCATATCGGATATGAATAATACGGGTTACATTTGACTAGATTCCGGATACGTTAAAGGTGTTAGAAGTTTTGAGAAGCAAAGGGAGACGATGTTTCAGGAGAAAGATAACCACAAAAGGACGCGGCAGAAATAGGTTGAGGATCATTGAGAAAAATTTCGAAACTGTCAAAGGGAGAACTGTTAAGAAGACTGTAACCTCTGCTTACAGAATCTGCTAAGCTGACATTGGCTCTTGCAAATCCTTTGAGAGGCTGCGAAAATTCCTTGTGCGTTTAAATTATTATATTGAAAATGAGAGAACATCCATATATAAAACTGAAGAGGCCATTAATCTGCACAACAATCTTCCTTAAATACGAGTCTCAAGTGGTGAGAAGGAGGAAACAGAGAATAGAAAACAACAAATCAATAAAACCAATTGTGTCTGTAACTAAGACATACAGTAGTATTAACTGATTAACTGTAACGGCAGTAAAACAGGTTAGATTGGTCTCTCGTCGTACGAAAACTGATAATCGTAGGTATGCAAATCAGCTAGAGACAAGACTACACAACCCTCATGTCCGTGTCCGGATTTAGGGTTTCCAGAAAGACAAGACTTTACTCATCACTGAAATAAATGTATAGTTTTAATGACCTTGAGTTCCAATCCATAGTTCCATGCTGTTTCAACTGCATTACTAACATTTTCCATAACATAAATTCAGAAAGCCTACCACGGAAAAGACAAGTGCAGAAGAAGAAAAACGTATGAATTATAAAATGACGCATTATGTCTCTCTTCATCTGAATAAACCCAAGATGCTGCACAGACGATGGATGATTTTGTCGTCTTTGCTCTCACGAGAGAGAGAGAGAGAGAGAGAGAGAGAGAGAGAGAGAGAGAGAGAGAGAGAGAGAGAGAGTAAAATGCTTGATGGGAGCGTGCCGCCTGTTTACTCTAATGGATGGGTGTCTCGGGGGTTTGTAGCTCTCTTGAGAGGAAGCTGCGTTATTTTCTTTCAGGAAGAATCCGCGATATTCCCTTTTAGTGAATTGTCTCATCTGCTTGAGGAAGAATTTAGCGTATTCCTTTATGGAGGCTTGCAGGTGTGTCTCTTCGAAACTGTGTCCCATTGAAGAGCTTTTAAGGCAAATTATATTTAATGACTAATTCTTGCCGGGTCGAGCCGTACCATTTTCTTTTTCTTTTTCGTCTTGCTTCCTCTAGATCAACGCTCTTGATGGTCTCCCCGTGACAAAGGTTGTGTGATAGGTATTACCACCTCATTTAAATGTAGCATTTCGAAAGCTCTATCACATCAAAGAACAAACCTTATTTGCCGGAGTATTAGGCGAACTTTTTTTATTTTCAAATGTACCAAAAAAGTGCCCTGCGTCGAATGCAGCCTATTACGATAGGAGACCGAGTGCAGGGCCTGGCCTACTGCGAGCATACTGGGGAGGCACAAAAATTGTTGCTAATACTAAAATATTGAAAAACAAGCCTAATTATTACAGAAAATTGTGTTACTCGAATAAAGTATGAAAACATATGTAAATTTACACTCACCATTAAAGGAAACCAAATGAAATTTACCATAAATAAACAACGTTTATGTGTTACCGCTACAGGCCACCAGGGCGGTGCTATGATAAACGTTGTTTATTTATGATATATTTCATTTAGTTTCCTTTAAAGGTGAGTGTAAATTTGTATATGATTTCATACTTTCTTCCAGTATACTCTCACAATATTGTATTTCATGCACAGAATCAAGCATTTTTCCTTACAAAATCGCTTTAAAATATCTTTCAATAAGTGTATGATGAAACATACTAAACTGATTTTTTTCCCACAAAATCTCCTTGTAAAATAGGGCTGCGTCTTATGCGAGGGTGCGTCTTATACGCCGGCAAATAGGGTATTTGGTTTTAGTGAGAAATTGCAGTCAAATCCTGGTATTCTTCACATTACGGGTCAGAGAAAATTTGAAAGACATCCGAAAATTTTAGACGTCACTTTACTGATGTTTCAGAGAGATTTTCTGTACTCCACTGATACAGCGAGGACACGGGAACTCTCAGAAGCTACTTTGAGCCCTTGTTTCACAGGAAACTTCCGAAGAATATTAAGGCACTTATTGTCGAAATGTTTCAGAAAGAATATCGAGGTATTTCTTTACAGAAACTTTCAAAGACCATTTGTAAGACATTCCTTCATAGAAAGTTTCAAAGGGGATTCCAAAATATTCATTCTAGTCACAAAAAGTTTTATTTGTGGGTTTTAAAGTCGTTCCTCGAGAAAAAGTTTCAGGAAAAAACTTGAATGCATTTTTCGCTTAAGGCTCAGAGGGATTCTAAGTTTCAGAGGGAATTTTTCTGTGGCCCTTTGCATTTCGGCTCTCTGAACTTCAGATGGGCTTTCAAAGCTGTGAGGAAATTTTAAATAATTCCTTTACTTGAAGTTGTGTTTGGAATTGTAA
>NC_089796.1:36706663-36729163 GCF_040412425.1 Macrobrachium rosenbergii | reverse complement strand
ATGGTATCGTTGTTTATTTGTTTATTATTCTGTTGATTTTTACCATGTTACTGTTGTTATGAGTCTGTTTATTACTTTTGATACCGATTTTATGTTTTTGATTTTAATTCTTTCGGGAGACTTTGAGTTGAATCCCGGGCCTGTTACTCATTACAGTAAGAAAAATTGTAAAGTACATTACTCAAATATTCGGGGCTTAAGGTAAAATTTTTTTTATCTCCAGAGTTGTGCCCGTAACTACGATTTGATGTTTTTATTCGAGACTTGTAGGCAGTAACGAGTCAAAGGTTGAGTTTTTAACCCCGGGATTTCATGGCCCTAACTTTATTTATCGTCGTAACATCTCACGAAAAGGTATGGCTGTATACACGAAGTCCGGACGACCTATTTATCGTCAGAAAATTTGGAGTGCAGTTGCCATAAAGTTCTTTGTTTTAAAATCTTCTGTAAGTTCTTTATTATCTACATATTTGCTGTTTATCGCAATCCAAATATCGACGATTCTATGGCTCTTTTTGAAAAGGGTTGGTATGGCTCAGTCACAGGATTCAAAAGCTTCATTCGTTATTTGTGGAGACTGCAATGCAAAGCACAGTGAGTGGCTAAATTCAAATTACACAGATCAACATGGCCGGTCTGCTCTCGAATTCTGTGTATCCTCCGATTTTGTCCAGCTAATCGAGGCACACACGCACATTTTTTATAACAGATTAGACCTCATATTCACAGATGTTCCAACTATTATGTAGTCCAAAGTCTGTGAAAATATAGGCACTTCTGATAATTACGCCACTGAGATAAACATATCTGTCAATCAGCATAATCCTAAAGCCACCATTGGAAAAACGGTCAGTTACAAGGTTTGACCCAGACTAACAAACAGACAAACAGACAGATTCTCCCTGATTTCTTCTCTTAGTGAAAATGACGGAAGTATGTGCTGTCTAATATTTTGATCCAAGCTGCCTTCATTCCCCACAGTTACTGAGGGGCCACTGGTGAGAGCGGGACTCCAGGCTGGACGAAGTCAAGTCTAAACTTGGAGTTTGTTACTCTTAGAATATAGCTGTTACATACTGAGAAAAATAAATGCATGGATACATAATCAGTATTATGTAGAAGGCTTATATCGACCTTTTGAACTTCTCTCAGGCTGCCTCGTTTTAGCTGTTAGGTTAAAACTTTCCGATTTCACTCGCGTTGGCTCTGTGTCATCAGTTACCTGCGAATCACATGATTAGACAACTTCATTTTCTCCATATTTATATTTTTTATATTTTGTATTCGGATCCACCTTCTCTAACGGTCTGTGTTGATCTGGCTATTTATTGTTATATATATATATATATATATATATATATATATATATATATATATATATATATATATATATATATATATATTAGCTGTCCAATCCGGCACTGCCAGGGAAACTGTAAATGACAACTGACAAACTTTCTCTCTCTCTCTCTCTCTCTCTCTCTCTCTCTCTCTCTCTCTCTCTCTCTCTCTCTCTCTCTCTCTCTCTGTCACCCCTTTCCGACACCCACCCCCTTTGGTGCCATTGATGTCTTACCCCCACAGTATTCTTTTCCAGATAGTAAGTCATATGTATGCCGAAATTAGGTATGAAAAATTCATAAAGTTACCGAGTCTATCGGCATAACCAGCCCCGTTTCACGGTGAGAACCTGCCACGTTTCAGGGAAGCCCTTTCCTCCCCCCCCCTCCCCCTTGGTGCCCTTTGGTGCCAGTGATGCCTTACCCCAACAGTGCTGATTTCTAGATAGTAAGTCATATGTATACCAAGTTTTGTTGAAACTGCTCAATGCATTTCAGAGTTATGCTAGCACATACACACACACACCCCCACACATACATACATACATACATACATATATATATACATATACATACATATATATATATATATATATATATATATATATATATATATATATATATATATATATATATATATATATATATATATATATATATATATATATATATATATATATATATGTATATATATATATATATATATATATATATATATATATATATATATATATATATATATATATATATATATATATATATATATATATAGATATATATATATATATATATATATATATATATATATATATATATATATATATATATATATATATATATATATATATATATATATATATATATATATATATATATATATATATATATATATATATATATATATATATATATATATATATATATATATATATATATATATATATATATATATATATATATACACACACATATAAGCATGAAGGAGAAGGGTCTTCTTCATGAAGAATCAAAATGAGCCCATGTCAGCGATGACAGCTGGATACTAGGTTTTTAACACTTGACTTTGTATAGTAGTGTGTATTTTTCACTCTCGACTTTTTTAAACCTTTAAATCTTAAGCCGCAAAGGAAATTATATATAACAGGTCCTCTTATGTACACGCAAATATTTATGAAGTTTCAGGAAGATGTGTAGCCCATAATCTTGTGACCTTCGTATGTGACATTTGAAATTATAATAATGGTTGTATAACAATAGTAATTGCAATGCTGCTCCCGTGAATTGTGATCTTGGGCGATTTTGTTATCATTCTGCGTGCTCTCATGACATAGACATAGCTACTAGTACATCGCTAACTTACGCAATGAATTTTTGCATTTCTTGTCTTCATCCTGTAACTTTCCCCAATTAGCAAAAAAAAAAAAAAAAAGGGAAATTGACAATCGTCATAGTACACCTTCTTCAAAAATGTCGTCGCCTTACTAGAATTTTCTCATTTATCACATGTTTCACCTTGTGCAGTTTTTCTCTTTCTAGATTGTTTTTGCACTCTCTCTCTCTCTCTCTCTCTCTCTCTCTCTCTCTCTCTCTCTCTCTCTCTCTCTCTCTCTCTCTACCCACGTGGCTAATTTAGAATAGCTTGAAAAGGCTTCCGCCGTACTGAAGAGAATCCTGAGAACGAATATGATAAGAAGAAAGCTCTTTGACAGATTTCTTCCCTAAAATTGATCAGCCTCTTTCAGTTCGAGCGCCATCGCAATCACGTTCGTCATTCCAATGAATATTTTCTTTATTCACGACGCTTGATGGAAGAGGAGTGCGAGCTCTCATTTCTCGGTCTGTAATAAAAAAAAAAGAAAAGTTGTGAATGGTAATAAAGTGGAAGAGGTGTATGCGAGAAAGAAAATGAAATATCACACATTTGGGCCGAGGAAAAGGCTCCATTTATTCTGAAATGAATTAAAAATGAGGTTTTTCAACGGAAGGGGAACCAAGGAAGAAGGAATCAAGGAAGGAGAATACAAGACATATCAAATAAAGTTGAATGTTTATTGGCGGGATGAGCTTTCGTTCGCAGCGTGTGGTGTTCCTTAAAGCCTAGAAGCGACGTCTTTATTGAAAATTCCCGACCAACGGCCACAGAGACTCTCGGCGAGGACAAACCCTCAGAAGAGTTCCCAGGCAGAAATATTTCCTCGTGTGTGCCTGTTCTTCCTCTTGCACGGGGTCGACTCTTTCCTCGACACCGCTCACTTCCTTCAGGACTTAATTCTTCTGCCATAGATGGAGTAAATGTTATGAGAGTCTCTTCTTATCTGTTTATCTTTCGCAAGACGAAATCAAAGCTTTTGGTGAAGATGATTTCGAAGGCTTTAGAAATGAGTCCGGATACGAAATTTACGTTATAAAGAACTGGGCCATTAGAGGATGCACTCGAAATTTTGAAGAAAATAAGTACTTTTATGGGCGCGCCGGCGCCTACGCACAAGACACGTATACACACACACACATTCCTATATATACATATATATACTGTGTGTGTGTGTATATATATATATATATATATATATATATATATATATATATATATATATATATATATATATATATATATATATATATATATATATATATATATATATATATGACTTTTATCACATCACCGTGATTCATATACAGTCAGTAAGCTACAAACGCCCTTTAATATCCAATTCACTCTACCTCGGAAATAATATATTTTCATATATGTTACCGAAGGGGAATTTTTTAGTTGATAATAAGTTCGTCGTCCCGTGGGCTCGAACCAACGAAGGACACGAACTCAGGACTACAGTGGACGCCTTAATCCACGGCCGTGTGGATTAAGGCGTCCACTGTAGTCCTGCAATTTGTGAAACGGGGTTTCTCTGTGCACAATCTCTGTGCTTTCTGATAGTCCTTTCAGCATTGGTTTACTGTCGTCTAGATAGTGATGAAATATTGTCCCTTGGTTGCAGTGAGCAGAGTGGTAATTGCTGAGGGTTTGACATGTCACTTTAATACATTTAAATTTGTATACTACATTGGTTGTCTCCCACACCTCTTTACAGGGGGTCCTTGCTATTTTGCATTACAGGGGTGCTGACTAGGTTCAGGTGGAGTAGGCATGTAAGGAAATTCTCTTCTTATGGTTCATTGGTGTCATACCTGGCAATTATTCCCTTCATGGCCTTGACCTCATCCTTGAACTGGCTGTGATATGCAGGTTTGCAATACAATATGATGTTTCTCAGTGAGGTAGGCATCGTCACTGGTATGCTGGCATACAAGTCCAACTGTCTTCATATGCAACCTTCAATTAGATTGATGTTGCATCAATTATTAGTTAAGAGCTGCCTTAACACATTCAAGCTCTGTGTGAGTAGCTTTCTGTGTGGAACAGTGTGTAATTGCATGTTTTTGCATGTATATGGCTACCACAGAGCCTGTCAGGGCACCCCTCACAGGCATTAAGGCATTAACCCACATTAGTTGCCTTTTGATACACGGTAGTATTGTACCTGTTCCCTCTCTTCTCCACATTTACATCAAAGAGGGGAAGTTGGCCTTCAACACCATAGTCAATAGAGAACCTTAGGCTAGTGTTCCTCTCCAAGGCATACTGTAGGTGGATGGTTTCTTCATCAGTATCACTGGAAATGAAGATATGATCTATATGTTGGGCATATATCTTTGGTTTCGGATATGAACTAAAGGTCCTTTCCCCAACATCTACCATGTACATATTGGCAAATAGGACACCAAAGGGGGATCACATTGCAACACCAACTACCTGTTGAAAGAGGTCACCCCTATGTGATAGGAAGGGGGGCCTCCTTGGTGTAGATTAGGAGAAAACATTGAAGGGCATCTTCTGGTATGTCAAGGGGTGTGGTATCCATATAATAGACTCTCCTTAAAATAATATCGATGGTTTCATTCATTGGCATGTTCATGAATAGACTTTCTTAATACAGCGATGCGATGGCAGGGCTCGGGGAAACCACTGAATACCCGCTAGGGATGTAGGGAGTATGATCATATTCAGTCTTGGCTATTTCATAAGTTGGAAAATTATCTTGGGCAGTTATATGACACAACAGGTTGCCAGCTTTATTGGTCTTGACAGTGCTGTAACAGTGCCATAACAGTGCCCTGGGCCATAGTCTCCAATGATCACAGGCAGTTCCATAGCTCTATTATCACCATCAGGTAGATGGTGTCGCCATTGGATCCCCTTTTGGAATCCAATTTGCCATTATGTATATGGCAGATGCTGAGGAAAGAACGTTTAATTCCTATCCGAAACACAAGATACATGCCCAATATATATGGTAGCTGATAGCTTCATTGCTATCAATACTGACAAAGAAGCCACCTACCTACAGTATACCTTGAAGAGGAACTCTAGCCTAAACTTCATAAGTTGTGAAGGCCAGTTTCCCTTCTTGGATGAAAATATGGAGAAGAAAGGGGACATGTACAATACTACCGTATACCAAAAGGTAACTAATGTGGGTTGGTGTCTTAACACCTGTGGGGAGTGCCCTGACACTTACAAATGCTCTGTGGTAGTTGCATACCTGAAATGTGCGATTATGCATTGTTCCACATGGAAAGCTACTCACGCAAAGCTCGAGCATGTTAGGCAGCTCCTAACTAATAACAGATATGACAGGAATCTAGTAGAAGGTCGCATATGAAAATAGTTGGATGTGTATGCCAGCATACCAGTGACGTTGCCTACCCCACTGAGAAACATCATATTGTATTACAAAGCTGCATATCACAGCCAGTTCAAGGATGAGGTCAAGGTCATGAAGAGAATAATTGCCAGCTGTACGAGAGCTACAAATCCTGTTGAGAGGATTGCTTTGCATGTCTGCTGCCTCCTGAACCTAGTCAGCACCCTTGAAATGTGAAATAGCCCAGGCCCCTGTAGAGAGATGTAGGAGTCGATCGACGTAGTGTACAAGTTTAAATGTACCGAAGGGACATGTCAAGCCCTTAGCAATTACTACATCGGTCGCATCACTACCATTTGGCACAGGTGATTGCAAGCTCACCTCAACCAGTGGGCAATATTTCAATGTTATGTATGTTATGTATATGACCATAACTGTAATCCAACACTAGAGGAGCTATTAGAAAGCACAGAGATCGTACACAGAGAAGTTTCATTCCACAGAGTGCAAATAGCAGAAGCTGTCAGTGTAAATCAACAACAGTCTGCATTAAATATACAGAGGAACATGGACTTCATCCTCCCTTTCTCAAGTAAACCACAGGACATCCATGAGAAACCAAGGGGAATCACGAGAGACAGAACACCCCTGGACACGACTACCAACAATGAAGCAAATCAAGGCTATCAGCTAGAGACGGGAATCATTCCCTTGCCCACCCCCTTGCCTGCAAGCCGCAGCATGTGATGTGTTTTATAGAGCACCAGGAGTGCCCATGCTGCTGCCCATACTGCCACCAAGAGAATGAGACCTGCTGTCCAACAGAAATTCAGCACCCCAGTGACATCATGTTTGAAATTCAAATGTCTGCATGAAGTAATAAAAACATTGTATGTCAATTTGTAATCAAGTCCTGATGATGCTGTCGAGAGGTGAAAAGGTCCATCGACTAGAAAAAGAAAAAGTAATTGGAAAGAATCTTGAATAATTTTTCCTTATTCCTGAGAAGCTTGCCAGAGGAGAAAAAGAAGAGATATAGACTGATTCAAAGTCTTGATAAGAATATAGTATCTGCAAACAATGCCATTGATTTCAATAGAAATTGCATAAGAGAGAAATTGAATAGCATATATATATATATATATATATATATATATATATAATATATATATATATATATATATATATATATATATATATATATATATATATATATATATATATATATATATATATATATATTATATATATATATATATACACACACACACACACACACACACACACACACACACATATATATATATATATATATATATATATATATATATATATATATATATATATATATATATATATATATATATATATATATGACAATCACTAAAAGGACCTCATTCAAACTGGATGGTATTCTAATGGAGATAGTTATTCAAAAATGTTACAAGCTTTCTAGGACAAACTGTCCTCATTCTCAAGCATCCGTACAATGACCAGACGCATAGTCCGGTTGTATTTATATCTGTGTGCTGGGTAGTTTAATCCTATAATTGCCTTCTTCCTCCCTCCTGTGTAACACTACCCTCGTGACCTTAGTCTTTCTCTTCCCGCATCTTCATCCAGGAGTCCGTGTCCCGTGCATCCTCTTGCGTTTTTAGTTTGTTTCCTTGCTACTGTGAAATGTACAATTTTTCTTGATAAGCTATCTTCAAAGCCGTTTCTGGTGTTCCCTGCCATTGTGTTGTTAGTGCATGTTATGAAGTCGTTCTCTACAACCAATCTGGCCATTTTGTTGGTGTTCCTGTACAAAAAACTCATATTTTTCCCAGTCTATTTTGTGGTCTTTTTCCCAACAATGTTTGGCAACTGCCAATGTCTGATTATAATGTCTTATGTTCTGCATGTGTTGTTTGCTTTGTTCTTTACAGGATTTGCCAGTTTCGCCATACTACCCATCTTCACTGTCTAGACACACTGCCACATATAGCCCCCTCTTATCTTTTCCCCCTCTACCGACTTTTTGCTTCTAACTATTTTATTCCTTATGATGTTTTTGTAGTTACCTATTAATTTGAAATTATCTAGCTTCCTGTTGTGTGCTGATGTCCAGTACTGTAATTATTTTCTTCCCTACCAAATGTTCCTTTTCTATCCTTTCCCTCTCCCCAAAATAGTTTTTTCTTGCCTTGATGTGCGCCTGCTCCCACCAGTACTTAGGGTATCCTAATCTCCTAAAACTCTCCCTCAGGTATTCCAGCTCTTTATCTAAGAATTCGGGACTGCAAATCCTATAAGCCCTAATGGCTAACCTTGTCATTATTCCCATTTTTATTTCTTTCCTATGACTGGAGAACATATGTATGTATCAATTGTTGTGGGGATGAAGCAGCTTTTTGTAGGGGTGGCATGTGGGCGGGTGTTAGGGTGAACAGATTCGTGTTTCCGGAGAGGTTACGTAAGGCCCTTTATAGATTAGGAAAATACAAGGACATGAAGATTTGTAAGGCAGACAAAGCGGGGGCGGTAGTAGTAATGGATGCCATAGATTACGAGAGTAGTTAGAACAATTGCTAAACAATGAAAACACAGATGAGGCTTGCAACAAAAAACCGGACATTTGGGGGAACAATGCAATTTTAATAAAAAAATAAAGTAAGGGAAGCTTTGACAAAAATCCACGACAAAACCAAAATAAAAGAATTAGAACATAGAGTAAAATCAGGGGAAAGTCCAGAGGTCACATATATTTATGGTAGTCCCAAGATCCTTAAGGAAGGGTGCCTGCTAAGACCAATCGTGGCATCGACGAGATCACCGGAGAGGAGGCTGGGGGAATTTCTTTCCGACATAATGGGAAAATGGGTGGGTTTAGTATTTGAAGGGTATTTAAAACAAAACATGAACCTTATAGATGAATTATCTAAAATCAACGCAAAAGATTGTAGATTTGCGAGTTTGGAAGTAACTTCCCCATTTACCAACGTACCAGTCAATACGGCAATGGAAGTAATAAAAAAGAATATGGAGGAAGGGGTTTATACATGCGACTTAGATCATGGCGTTTTGATAAAATTGTTGTCAGTGGCCCTCAGCGTTAATGTGTTCAAGTGGGGCGAACGGAAACCATTATATACAAAAATATGGCGTGGCCATGGGTTCGATTCTTTCGACAATCCTAGCTAATATCTTTATGGAATGGTTTGAAATGGAAGAAGTGGGCAATTTAAATAAAAAGAAATTAAATATCATAAAATGGGAAAGATACGTGAATAACATCTTGATTATTTATAAGGGAGAAAGGAAAGATCTTCACAAGTTCCTAGAAAACATAAATAAACTAAATGAACACATCAAGTTTACAACAGGAAAGGAGAAGGAGGAGAGAAATATATATATATATATATATATATATATATATATATATATATATATATATATATATATATATATATATATACATTGCTAAAAGGACCTCATTCAAACTGGATGGTATCTAATGGAGTATTTATTCCAAAAAAGTTACAAGCCTTCTTGGACAAACAGTCCACATTGTCAAGTATCCATACAATGAGGAGACGCGTAGTCCAGTTGTATTTATATCTGTGTGCTGGGTACTTTTAATCCTATAATCGCCTAGCTCCTCCTGTGTGACCCCCACCCCCTCATGATCTTGGTCTTTCTCTGCTGCCTTCTTCCAGGTGTCCGTTTTCCGTGCGTTCTCTTGCGTTTTTCCTTCATTTCCTTGCTACTGTGGAGTATACAATTTTTCTAGGTATGCTGTCTTCAAAGCCGTTTCCGGTGTTCCCTGCCATTGTGTTGTTGGCGTAAGTTATGAAGGAGTTCTCTACAACCAGTCTGGGCGGTTTGTTGGTGTTCCTGTACAGAAAACTCATATTTTCCCGGTCTATTTTATGATCATTTTCCCAACAGTGTCTGGCAACTGCCAACGTCTGATTATAATGCTTTATGTTCTGCAGATGTTGTTTACTTCGCTCCTTTCAGTAATTCTACTAATGCACAGAACAATTGTGTATGTGATAAAGTTAATTTATTTGACCTCTAGATGGATATATATATATATATATATATATATATATATATATTCAGAAAGCTACAAACGTCCTTTAATATCCAATTCACTCTACCTCGGAAATAATATATTTTCATATATGTTACCGAAGGGGAATTTTTTTTTTTTTTTTTTTTTTTTTTTTTTTTTTTTTTTTTGTTGATAATAAGTCCACCGTCCCGTGGGATCGAACCAGCGACGGACGAGGAATCAGGACTACAGTGACGCACTAACGAAATCGGCCACAAGAGAGGTATAAGTGAATAACATCTCCCGTCAACTCACCCGTCGAACTCAGGTGTTTTGCGTTTGGAGACGATATCCACCCACCTCTGCCATGTTGACCGTGTAGTGCGTTTGTCGCACGTAGCCATATTATGACTATTTATCACATCACCGTGATTCATATACAATCAGAAAGCTACAAACGTCCTTTAATATCCAATTCACTCTACCTCGGAAATAATATATTTTCATATATGTTACCGAAGGGGAATTTTTTTTTTTTTTTTTTTTTTTAAGTTGATATTAAGTCCACCGTCCCGTGGGATCGAACCAGCGACGGACGAGGAATCAGGACTACAGTGACGCACTCAGCGAAATCGCCACAAGAGAGGTATAAGTGAATAACATCTCCGTCCAACTCACCCGTCGAACTCAGGTGTTTTGCGTTTGGAGACGATATCCACCCACCTCTGCCATGTTGACCGTGTAGTGCGTTTGTCATGCCCAGCCATATTATGACTATTTATCACATCACCGTGATTCATATACAATCAGAAAGCTACAAACGTCCTTTAATATCCAATTCACTCTACCTCGGAAATAATATATTTTCATATATGTTACGAAGGGGAACTTGCTTTTTTTCCAAAATTTTTTTTTTTTTTTTTTTTTTTAAGTTGATAATAAGTCCACCGTCCCGTGGGATCGAACCAGCGACGGACGAGGAATCAGGACTACAGTGACGCACTAGCGAAATCGGCCACAAGAGAGGTATAAGTGAATAACATCTCCGTCAACTGTCGAACTCAGGTGTTTTGCGTTTTGGAGACGATATCCACCCACCTCTGCCATGTTGACCGTGTAGTGCCGTTTGTCGCACGTTCGTAGCCATATTATGACTATTTATCACATCACCGTGATTCATATACAATCAGAAAGCTACAAACGTCCTTTAATATTCAATTCACTCTACCTCGAAATAATATATTTTCATATATGTTACCAGGAATTGTTTTTTTTTTTTTTTTTTTTTAAGTTGATAATAAGTCCACCGTCCCGTGGGATCGAACCAGCGACGGACGAGGAATCAGGACTACAGTGACGCACTAGCGAAATCGGCCACAAGAGAGGTATAAGTGAATAACATCTCCCGTCAACTCACCCGTCGAACTCAGGTGTTTTGCGTTTGGAGAGCGATATCCACCCACCTCTGCCATGTTGACCGTGGTGCGTTTGTCGCACGTAGCCATATTATGACTATTTATCACATCACCGTGATTCATATACAATCAGAAAGCTACAAACGTCCTTTAATATCAATTCACTCTACCTCGGAAATAATATATTTTCATATATGTTTACCGAACATTTTTTTTTTTTTTTTTTTTTAAGTTGATAATAAGTCCACCGTCCCGTGGGATCGAACCAGCGACGGACGAGGAATCAGGACTACAGTGACGCACTAGCGAAATCGGCCACAAAGAGAGGTATAAGTGAATAACATCTTCAACTCTTTGATAAGTCGAACTCAGGTGTTTTGCGTTTGAGGCGATATCCACCCACCTCTGCCATGTTGACCGTGTAGTGCGTTTGTCTTTTAAAAACCATATTATGACTATTTATCACATCACCGTGATTCATATACAATCAGAAAGCTACAAACGTCCTTTAATATCCAATTCACTCTACCTCGGAAATAATATATTTTCATATATGTTACCGAAGGGGAATTTTTTTTTTTTTTTTTTTTTTTTAAGTTGATAATAAGTCCACCGTCCCGTGGGATCGAACCAGCGACGGACGAGGAATCAGGACTACAGTGACGCACTAGCGAAATCGGCCACAAGAGAGGTATAAGTGAATAACATCTCCCGTCAACTCACCCGTCGAACTCAGGTGTTTTGCGTTTGGAGACGATATCCACCCACCTCTGCCATGTTGACCGTGTAGTGCGTTTGTCATAACACGTAACCATATTATGACTATTTATCACATCACCGTGATTCATATACAATCAGAAAGCTACAAACGTCCTTTAATATCAATTCACTCTACCTCGGAAATAATATATTTCATATATATGTTAATTTTTTTTTTTTTTTTTTTTTTTTTTTTTTAAGTTGATAATAAGTCCACCGTCCCGTGGGATCGAACCAGCGACGGACGAGGAATCAGGACTGACAGTGACGCACTAGCGAAATCGGCCACAAGAAGGTATAAGTGAATAACATCTCCCGTCAACTCACCCGTCGAACTCAGGTGTTTTGCGTTTGAGACGATATCCACCCACCTCTGCCATGTTGACCGTGTAGTGCGTTTTGTCGCACGTAGCCATATTATGACTATTTATCACATCACCGTGATTCATATACAATCAGAAAGCTACAAACGTCCTTTAATATCCAATTCACTCTACCTCGAAATAATATATTTTCATATGTTACCGAAGGGAAATTTTTTTTTTTTTTTTTTTTTTTAAGTTGATAATAAGTCCACCGTCCCGTGGGATCGAACCAGCGACGGACGAGGAATCAGGACTACAGTGACGCACTAGCGAAATCGGCCACAAAGAGGTATAAGTGAATAACATCTCCGTCAACTCACCCGTCGAACTCAGGTGTTTTGCGTTTGGAGACGATATCCACCCACCTCTGCCATGTTGACGTGTAGTGCGTTTGTCGATACGTAACCATATTATGACTATTTATCACATCACCGTGATTCATATACAATCAGAAAGCTACAAACGTCCTTTAATATCCAATTCACTCTACCTCGGAAATAATATATTTTCATATATGTTACCGAAGGGAATTTTTTTTTTTTTTTTTTTTTTTTTTTTTTTTTTAAGTTGATAATAAGTCCACCGTCCCGTGGGATCGAACCAGCGACGGACGAGGAATCAGGACTACAGTGACGCACTAGCGAAATCGGCCACAAGAGAGGTATAAGTGAATAACATCTCCCGTCAACTCACCCGTCGAACTCAGGTGTTTTGCGTTTGGTGGCGATATCCACCCACCTCTGCCATGTTGACCGTGTAGTGCGTTTGTCGCAATACGTAGCCATATTATGACTATTTATCACATCACCGTGATTCATATACAATCGAAAGCTACAAACGTCCTTTAATATCCAATTCCTCTACCTCGGAAATAATATATTTTCATATATGTTACCGGAAATTTTTTTTTTTTTTTTTTTTAAGTTGATAATAAGTCCACCGTCCCGTGGGATCGAACCAGCGACGGACGAGGAATCAGGACTACAGTGACGCGCACTAGCGAAATCGGCCACAAGAGGTATAAGTGAATAACATCTCCCGTCAACTCACCCGTCGAACTCAGGTGTTTGCGTTTGGAGACGATATCCACCCACCTCTGCCATGTTGACCGTGTAGTGCGTTTGTCACATATACGTAACCATATTATGACTATTTATCACATCACCGTGATTCATATACAATCAGAAAGCTACAAGCGTCCTTTAATATCCAATTCACTCTACCTCGGAAATAATATATTTTCATATATGTTACCGAAGGAATTTTTTTTTTTTTTTTTTTTTAGTGCGTCACTGTAGTCCTGATTCCTCGTCCGTCGCTGGTTGATCCCACGGGACGGTGGACTTATTATCAAAAAAAAAAAAAAAAAAAAAAAAAAAAAATCCCTTCGTAACATATATGAAAATATATTATTTCGAGGTAGAGTGAATTGATATTAAAGGACGTTTGTAGCTTTTGATTGTATATGAATCACGGTGATGTGATAAATAGTCATAATATGGTTATTATATATCGATAAACGCACTACACGGTCAACATGGCAGAGGTGGGTGGATATCGCCTCCAAACGCAAAAACACCTGAGTTCGACGGGTGAGTTGACGGGAGATGTTATTCACTTATACCTCTCGTCATTGATGGCCGATTTCGCTAGTGCGACACTGTAGTCCTGATTCCTCGTCCGTCGCTACAAAAATCGATCACGGACGGTGGACTTTATTATCAACTTAAAAAAAAAAAAAAAAAAAAAAATTCCTTCGGTAACATATATGAAAATATATTATTTCCGAGGTAGAGGAATTGATATTAAAGGACATTTTTGTAGCTTTCTGATTGTATATGAATCACGGTGATGTGATAAATAGTCATCATATGGCTAAAAAGAAAACGCACTACACGGTCAACATGGCAGAGGTGGGTGGATATCGTCTCCAAAGTTTCAAAACACCTGAGTTCGACGGGTGAGTTGATGGGAGATGTTATTCACTTATACCTCTCTTGTGGCCGATTTCGCTAGTGCGTCACTGTAGTCCTGATTCCTCGTCCGTCGCTGGTTGATCCCACGGGACGGTGGACTTATTATCAACTTAAAAAAAAAAAAAAAAAAAAAAATTCCTTCGGTAACATATATGAAAATATATTATTTCCGAGGTAGAGTGAATTGGATATTAAAGGACGTTTGTAGCTTTCTGATTGTATATGAATCACGGTGATGTGATAAATAGTCATAATATGGATTCTTGAAAAGTAAACGACAAACGCACTACACGGTTCAACATGGCAGAGGTGGGTGGATATCGTCTCCAAACGCAAAAACACCTGAGTTCGACGGGTGAGTTGACGGGAGATGTTATTCACTTATACCTCTCTTGTGGCCGATTTCGCTAGTGCGCCATGTAGTCCTGATTCCTCGTAACTCGCTGGTTCGATCACGGGACGGTGGACTTATTATCAAAAAAAAAAAAAAAAAAAAAAAAAATATCGTAACATATATGAAAATATATTATTTCCGAGGTAGAGTGAATTGGATATTAAAGGACGTTTGTAGCTTTCTGATTGTATATGAATCACGGTGATGTGATAAATAGTCATAATATGGCTACGCGATGAAAACGCACTACACGGTCAACATGGCAGAGGTGGTGGATATCGTCTCCAAAACGCAAAACACCTGAGTTCGACGGGTGAGTTGATGGGAGATGTTATTCACTTATACCTCTCTTGTGGCCGATTTCGTTAGTGCGTCACTGTAGTCCTGATTCCTCGTCCGTCGCTGGTTCGACCCCACGGGACGGTGGACTTATTATCAAAAAAAAAAAAAAAAAAAAAAAAAAATTCCCCTTCGTAACATATATGAAAATATATTATTTCCGAGGTAGAGTGAATTGGATATTAAAGGACGTTTGTAGCTTTCTGATTGTATATGAATCACGGTGATGTGATAAATAGTCATAATATGGTTTTCTTTGGCGACAAACGCAGATTACACGGTCAACATGGCAGAGGTGGGTGGATATCGTCTCCAAACGCAAAACACCTGAGTTCGACGGGTGAGTTGACGGGAGATGTTATTCACTTAGTTTTCCTCTCTTGTGGCCGATTTCGCTAGTGCGTCACTGTAGTCCTGATTCCTCGTCCGTCGCTGGTTCGATCCTGTGGATTACGGTGGACTTATTATCAACTTAAAAAAAAAAAAAAAAAAAAAAATTCCCTTCGGTAACATATATGAAAATATATTATTTTAGGTAGAGTGAATTGGATATTAAAGGACGTTTGTAGCTTTCTGATTGTATATGAATCACGGTGATGTGATAAATAGTCATAATATGGCTACAATGACACAAACGCACTACACGGTCAACATGGCAGAGGTGGGTGGATATCGTCTCCAAACGCAAAACACCTGAGTTCGACGCGGGTGAGTTGACGGAGATGTTATTCACTTATACCTCTCTTGTGGCCGATTTCGCTAGTGCGTCACTGTAGTCCTGATTCCTCGTCCGTCGCTGGTTCGATCCATAACGGGACGGTGGACTTATTATCATTTAAAAAAAAAAAAAAAAAAAAAAAAAAAAAAAAAAATTCCCCTTGGTAACATATATGAAAATATATTATTTCGAGGTAGAGTGAATTGGATATTAAAGGACGTTTGTAGCGTCTTTCTGATTGTTTATGAATCACGGTGATGTGATAAATAGTCATAATATGGTTACGTGCGCAAACGCACAACACGGGTCAACATGGCAGAGGTGGGTGGATATCGTCTCCAAACGCAAAACACCTGAGTTCGACGGGTGAGTTGACGGGAGATGTTATTCACTTATACCTCTCTTGTGGCCGATTTTATTAGAGCGTCACTGTAGTCCTGATTCCTCGTCCGTCGCTGGTTCGATCCCACGGGACGGTGGACTTATTATCAAAAAAAAAAAAAAAAAAAAAATCCCCTTCGGTAATTATTATATATGAAAATATATTATTTCCGAGGTAGAGTGAATTGATCATGTATAAAGGACGTTTGTAGCTTTCTGATTGTATATGAATCACGGTGATGTGATAAATAGTCATAATATGGCTACAGGAGAATAAAAAACGCAATAAACACGGTCAACATGGCAGAGGTGGGTGGATATCGTCTCCAAACGCAAAACACCTGAGTTAAAAACGGGTGAGTTGACGGGAGATGTTATTCACTTATACCTCTCTTGTGGCCTGATTTCGCTAGTGCGTCAACTGTAGTCCTGATTCCTCGTCCGTCGCTGGTTCGATCCCACGGGACGGTGGACTTATTATCAACAAAAAAAAAAAAAAAAAAAAAAAAAAAAAAAATTCATTTCGGTAACATATATGAAAATATATTATTTCCGAGGTAGAGTGAATTGATATTAAAGGACGTTTGTAGCTTTCTGATTGTATATGAATCACGGTGATGTGATAAATAGTCATAATATGGCTACGTCGGTGACAAACGCAGGTTACACGGTCAACATGGCAGAGGTGGGTGGATATTTCTCCAAACGCAAAACACCTGAGTTCGACGGGTGAGTTGACGGGAGATGTTATTCACTTATACCCTCTTGTGGCCGATTTCGCTAGTGCGTCACTGTAGTCCTGATTCCTCGTCCGTCGCTGGTTCGATCCCACGGGACGGTGGACTTATTATCAACTTAAAAAAAAAAAAAAAAAAAAAAAAAATCCCCTTCGGTAACATATATGAAAATATATTATTTCCGAGGTAGAGTGAATTGGATATTAAAGGACGTTTGTAGCTTTCTGATTGTATATGAATCACGGTGATGTGATAAATAGTCATATATATATATATATATATATATATATATATATATATATATATATATATATATATTATACATATATAGATACAGGGTGTTTCGAGATTAGAGGCCCCCCCCCACTCTACAGCATAAACTAAAATTGATATGGACAAAAACAAAAGTAATTCAGAACAGGTATTTATTTAAGTTTCTCTCTGAGTATTTAATATTTTGTGTGGCCTCCATCTGCCTGTGCCACAGCCTGCATTCTTGAGGGGTATGATTTCAGCAAATCGCAAAAAAACTGAGACTCAAACTCCATTTCCCTTCGGTCACCTCTCGTCGCATATTTCACTGTGCACGCTTCATCATGATACTTTAAGATACTACCAATGTTTTCACACACATTAGGGTCAGGGGAGCTACCTGGAAATTCACTTGATGAGAAGAAATCGATACTACTGTTTCGAAGCAGCTCCTGTGTCTGAAGAGCCTTTAAACATGGTTCCTTATCATGCAAAAATGTGACTTCTTTAGCAGATAACATATTTTCAGGATCTTTGAGGAAAGGAAATACTCCACCAGTAAGCACAGTCTCTCTGAAGTATTCGCCATTCCATGACTGTCCTTTTTCTTTGATGAGCCACATTAACTGTTTGGCTGTGAAACAGAGAAAAATTCCCAAAAATTCAGGAAATTTCACAACTTGGTGATAATGCACATCATCGCTGATATCATCCAACTTTGCAGCCCAAGTGATGTCATTTTTATGATTCGGCTACCTGACTGTGTAAATGAAGAATTCATCTGATGCGGCAACATGGAGAAAGTCAGCTTCATCCCAATCTTTAAGAAATGAACCACAAAACCATGCACAGTCTTCTCTCTGTTGCTGAGTGATGTTGGGCTTGCTGATAACATGAAATGGCTTGATACCAGATTTTTTCAACTCACGATATACAGCACTGTAACATCTCTTCTTTCCCCTTTTTTATTCTAGTTCAAGCGCCAATTTACGTAAAGACTTTCTTGGTCTACCCACTGCCTCAGCTATGATGTCTTTTGACTCCTGAGAAAGGACTTCAGGCCTTCCAAGATTGTCACTCTTTTTGCAATGACATTCATATGGATTTTTGTTTCAGTTTCTTTTAACAAAGGATTCATCTCTTTTAATGTATTTAGCTATCCAGGAACGTGAAATGAAGGATGCGCCAGCATCCGTGGCCTCTCTGAAGTTTATAGCCCATATTTCGTCAATCCATCTGATTTCCTCCGAGTCGTTAGCCATGGCTGTATTTAACTCCATCACTCAGTCTGAAAATACAAGAAATGTAAAATGAAAAATAGCTTAATAGAAACTTAAAATAATGTACTTGGAGATAGGCTATAGCAGAAAACTTCATAACTTTCCATTTGTTCTGTGGAGGGGGCTCTAATTTGAAACACCTAGTACATATACATATATATATACACATATATATATACATATATATATATATATATATATATATATATATATATATATATATATATATATATATATATATATATATATATATATATATATATATATATATATATATATATATATATATATATATATATATATATATATATATATTAATATATATATATATATATATATATATATATATATATATATATATATATATATATATATATATATATATATATATATATATATATATATATATATATATATATATATATATATATATATATATATATATATATATAATATATACATATATATATAAATATATAATCAAGAAAATATCCCTTTAATATCCATTACTCTGCTCTGGAAGTAATATATTTTCATATATGTTACCGAAGGGAATTTTAGTTGATAATAAGTCCCACGTCCCGTAGGAATTCAGACCAGCGACGGAGAATCAGGACTACAGTGACACACTAACCATTCGGCCACAATGGTTAGTGTGTCACTGTAGTCCTGATTCCTCGTCCGTCGCTGTTCGACCCATGGGACGTGTGGACTTATTATCAACTAAAAATTCCCCTTCGTAACATATATGAAAATATATTACTCCGAGGTAGAGTGAATTGATATTAAAGGACGTTTGTAACTTTCTGATTGTATATGAAACGGTGATGTGATAAATAGTGATGTGATAAATAGTCATATATATATATATATATATATATATATATATATATATATATATATATACATATATATATATATATATATATATATATATATATATATATATATATATATATCTATATATATATATATATATATATATATATATATGTATATATGTATATTTATATGTATATTTATATGTATATATGTATATTTATATATATATATGTATATATATATATATATATATATATATATATATATATATATATATATATATATATATATATATATGTATATATGATATATATATATATATATATATATAATATATATATATATATATATATATATATATATATGCAGTCATTTCTCACCATTTGTATTTTATTTCTATTTAATAACCATAATGCCCTATTAATTCTTGATTCCTTCACACTATGGAAATGCTTATCACTTCGAAGCCTAGATCCAAATTTAGAAAGAAATGAAGATATTCTGATGCCCAGCCAGGATTCAAACTCGTGTCCGGGTTATCAGAACGAAGGAATGTAATGAACCGCTCTTTGTTCTGCAGGATCTAAAAAGCAAAAATGAATGGAATTGGAACTTAAAACAATCAGATGACCTAAAACTAGTTTATTATACAAAATGATATAAAGTATATACAAGTGAGTTCAGGCTCTGGGTGGCAAAAACACATGAAGTAATCATTTACATAACATTTAAAACGAGTAAATGAATCAGTCAATTTGCAAGCAACATCACACGAAAACTAAACAAACCAATATCATGTTAAACACTAAAAACAGGCGGCACAATAAAATAACACTAAAACACCATAATAACAACAATGCATCATTAGTACAATGACAAAAATAGGCAGCATAATAATACATAATTAAATAAATAACACCTTAGTAGCATAACGGTGACACGTCATCAAAGCAGCACAAAATAAATAAACAGACAAATTCCGAAGAATTGTCTAGGCAGTTATTACTGCCAACCACACAGAAACCAGTCGAACCATCGAGAACAGCAATTAGCTGTCAAACAGGAACACATCCTTAATACAGATGAATTCGGCCGAATCGTCGAGACAGTCGTTCACTGTCTAAATATCCTCTTGCTGTTACTAGTGAAGAATCCAAAACCATACAGACGGAGTGGTCCTCATCCTCCCGCCGAAGTCACCAGATACTTCACACCTGTCGCCCATCAAAGTGACTTCCAGCTCCTCCTCCCGCAATTCAAACATGCTGCTGCTGCTGCCTTCTTGGCTGTGTGTTGCCCAGAACCTCTCTGACTGCTACCCAAACCTGACTGAGTGACTGACGCTGTCAACCACCCCATGACAGACGTCATCTCGCCAACAAGAAAAAAACACAAGAGGGCTGGTGAAATTAGGGACCACCAGAACAAGATTTCCCCACCAAAATAACCATTACACCTCACAGTAACAGTAATTACCTAGCCATAAAGAAAGGTATAAATCTGTTCTCCTCATACATACTTATACCTGTCGAATCCAGGTACATTTAGTAGACCCGGAATAGATCCACCTTCATCACTATAACAAAGAAATGAATCACTATTGCTTTTTAGGCTGAAATATATATTTTGAATCTCCTGGTCACCTTTTGCCAGATACCTATGTTTTTTTTTTTTATTTGATAACCCCAAGGCCCAAAAAAAGCAATAAATAATTTAATGCTTGGCTATGATGGTGGTGGGTCCGTTCCAGCTTTTGTAAAGGTATCTGAATTCGACAGATATAAGTATTTATAAGCAGGAATATACTTGCAACCTTCTTTGCGGCAAGGTAATTATCATCACCTTGTTCTGATACCTCGAACTCGAGCGCAAACCACGGCTGGGCATCAGAATATCTTCATTTCTTTCTTAAATTGGATTTAGGCTTACCAGTGACAAACATTTTTAAAGTGTGAAGAAATCGAGAAGTTAAGAGGGCGTTGTCTTCATTAGATGAAAATATCGCATGTATATATGCATATATGTATATATGTATAATATGTATATATATATATATATATATATATATATATATATATATATATATATATATATATACATATTTATACTGAGCTTGATAATGAATCTCAAGCTAAGATTTTCAAGTATCCGCCCCATTGCTGTGTGTGTGTATGTATGTATATATATATATATATATATATATATATATATATATATATATATATATATATATATGTGTGTGTGTGTGTGTGTGTGTGTGTGTGTGCGTGTGTGTGTGTGTGTGTGTATAGATAGATAGATAGACAGATAGGTAGGTAGATATGTGTCTGCGTGTGTGGTGGCATATCTTCTGATACTCACAGAATGCTGTGCAGGAAAACTAAGGAAAAAAGATGTGCAATAAAACATTTTTTATATATATTTCATTAATCGCGAGAGCTCCATTTTAAACCTGACAATAGTCACTGTGGTCTTCTGGGGAAAGCTCGGCAAGTGTTTTTCAAAGAAGTTCACTTCCCAATTGCGTTTTTCTCTTTTTCCTGCCCTTTCAAAAGTATGAAGGGGTAAGAAAACATTAAGGAAAGAAGAATAACGTGAGGAGAAGGAGAAGGAGGAGGAGGAGGAGGAACAACTTTGAAGAGGGAAGAACAGGACGGGGGAAGGAAGTGACGGAAGGATGCAATGAAGATGAGGAGAACCCCAGGATAAGGGCAAGGAGGAGGAGGAGGAGGAGGAGGAGGAGACGGAGGAAGAGGAGGGAGGATGACCATTGTAAGCATCTGTAGAGAACAATAAAGCTGATATTAGGTGTGATATGAACTTCCCCACGATCCTTATAGCAACCAAGACGTTGCCTACGAGTTTTTTTACACCTTTTTTATGTCCCTTTAGGGAGTAAGCGTACAGGCGACAATAATGAGAAAGTAGGGGTCAACCTCCCCCCCCCAACCTCCCCGCTGGGTTCTCACTCGCTCACACA
>NC_089796.1:36694163-36701663 GCF_040412425.1 Macrobrachium rosenbergii | reverse complement strand
ATTGTTTGTAGTTAAGGAAATTATTACCAAAAAATTACTGTGTTCAACATTTTAAGAAAATGTATGGTTATAGAAAGAAGTTATTATTGCTTTGTGGGAAAATTTAGTACATACACAATATAAACATTTTACACAATCTATTATATTATAAACATACATATATACAATTTATAGTAGCAGAAGAATTTACAGTATCTTTAGAGAAGGTACTAAAAGAATTTACAGTAGCATTATTAGAAAACAGTTATAAGAAGAACTTTTTTCTTTTTATTATTGTGTGGCTGCCGACGCACGTGACACAGTCTGACTGCTGTGCGCCCCCACCGCACACGCTTTGGGGTTGCCAAGTACATGGCGTACCTCGTACTGGATGCTGCATGTCGACATTGCTAGTTACGTCGTGCGTAATCAAATGCTGATGCCATTGCTTCAGTCGAAGCGCCATTACAACACTACTGCATCTTGCGGCATGACATGCCGATTTTTGACAGTTGTCGTGACTCGACTGTGTAGGTGCTGGGCAGCCTTGCACATCCGCCATTACTTGGCGGTTACGAATCATGTGGATTGATGGCAACTTGTTCGTAATTAGATCGTAATGGGTTGTAATGAGCAAATTTTTGGCCGTTACGACGGTCGCTGTCTTGAATCACCAATGTGTGACTCAGGCATTAGAATTTTAACTTAGTCTTTGGGCACTCAGACATTTTTATATAAGTTTACAAATCACTTTGGGCCTTTATTGTCACTCTGCACACTTCTTAACACCCTTTGCCCTGGTGCCTACTTCCAACTGCCATCTGCTCTAGGACAAGGAACCTCCATATATATGGGGTGCTGTCTGATAGTCATACGATACCAAACCTGGTATAATTTTTCCTATGGGCTCTCTTTTTCATTAATGTTCACGTTCACTTTTTCTATACATTTGGTTCGAAGGTTGTTTTCGAGGTCGATGGCGACAAGATGTTGGTCGGCCATCTGCCTCGGGAGGCTCTCATGGCATTCTTATTTCAAATAGCTTCTGACCTCTGTACATATCCCACACAAACGCACACACACATGCACATATAGTGTGTGTGTATATATATATATATATATATATATATATATATATATATATATATATATATATATATATATATATATATATATATATATATATATATATATATACACACACACACACACACACACACACAGACGATATGTGTGTGTGTGTGTGTTTGTGTGGGATATGTAGAATCACAATAACATGTAATGTACAGTATATATGCAAAAGTATCACAAGAAACACGAAACATTGAGTATATATCTGGACCAGTTTTGCATTTAGTTATCTAAAACATCTTTAAGAGGATTCCTCTAATGCCGGGAGTTCACAATCAGGTTTACCTGTCAGTTCATCAAATTCAGCGTTAAAACCTGTGTAGACGACAGTTCATCCGTGCAGAACGGATGTACTGATGGAATTACCTAAAGTTCTTTCGACTGACTGACAGGATGCATGTGTGGACTTATGGGTCAGCAATAATTTTGTGACATTCGCCTTACAAGAAAACCCCTTATAAATCCATAAACTAATGAAATGTAAACTTAGCAAAGAAATGGTAGGTCTCGTAGTGAAAATGGGTTTCTTAACAGTAATTTATTATTTACAATCACAACATGGAAGAAATTACCATGGAAACTGGACACTTTCACTAAAGTAAGTAAGTTGGGATTTTACACAACAGCAATGATTGAGTTAATTGGATAACGCTTTACAATTGCGAATACTGGCCACATGCAAGTGGACGTGTGAGCCAGTTAGACAATAATTCTATCAGCCCTGGAGGGCGAAAATTTACAGGCAATCAGGAACACAGGCACATGGCTATGCTGGTAATGGCATTGATAACACTCCTGGAATTAAACAATTCCAGGTAAGAATAACACTGAGATGATAATATCTCTATAATTGAATAAATGCAAGAATTGGAGGGAGATCCTTTACTCTACTCACTTGCTAGCAAGGGGGTGAGAATTATGTTATACTCTATCAAGGAATTACACATGGGGTGTTGATACACTGTTTAAGTTGGCGAGACAAGAAATTACTTGACCAATGAAATGTGAGAGAGAGATAATAAAATGAGTCAAAGAATAAGATACTGGCCAATCAATTTCCCTTCTGGGCCACATTACCTTCATTCCTTCCTGATTTTGTATTCACACACAACCTTGTGTCGATGTGATCCAAGTTAGCGGCAATGTCCAGGAACTGGTACTTCTGTCCAGCGTGAAAAGTGTGAGTTCTAAAAGCCACCCAACTTCTCGGGTTTGTCTGGGCAGAGGCTACTCAGTCTGACTGTCTCCTAGACTGATCTTTCTTGAACTGATAGTTGCTAGAGGCATCGCTTTAGGCCACGGATGCGGTGTTTACCAGGGAATCAGGAGAAGAGGTTTGGCCAGAATAAAAGCTGAAAACTCAGTGGGAGGTAAGATGAATTTGGGATTAAGGCAGGCGACCTCTGCACGTGTTTTCCCTTGAGACTCATAAGGACCCCTGAAAAGATGAGACACATACTGGTCAACAACTCTCCTGTCACTCGTAGGTCTTTAGCGATCCCTCTCTCCCCTAACTGCCTGGTATACCTGTCTGGTATATTTTGCCATAAGCGGTGATATTTATCAAAGTATGTATGTATGTATGTATTTATGTAGGTATAGATGAAGTTGGCGCTCAGTGGCGTTCGACAGCCACAAATCTACTCTACATTATTTAAGATTAAGGAAGAACTTTATTGGTGGCATGTGGCATTACATGATTGGTAAATACCACTCTTCCTTCCTGTCTTTTGGGTTATTTGACATTCAATAATTCTATGATAGTTGTGCGACCTTTAACGGGGATTTCATTCATTTAGGTTGATAATAATATCGTAGAAGTTTTGGCTATTATTGAAAACAGAAAAAACCATAGAAGAGTTGTGGCTCAAGAAAGATGTAAGTTATTTGCAGTTGGCCAAGATGGAAGTACTTGCATTAAGAAATGAGGCAGATGTTATGGGAATTGTGTAAAGAGCTTTTATCAGTAATGTACCCTGTGTAATTTACTGGTCAGTGAGCGAGCGTCCCAGTTTTATTGCCTTCCTTTTGATAGTTTGGGCCCAGAAAGTGAATGTGCCCGCCATCTACTTTACCCTGACCATTGTATTCTATCATCTGTTTGTCTGATTTTTGTTCCTGGCAGTTTCTTGGTCTGTCCTACGTACCCAAGCATGGGTTTACCTGGCGTTGTACCCAGTTTCTATTTGTGTGAACTTTGTACCCCAGTCACTCTTTGTCTGACCTCTTCCCCCCACTATGTGTTTGCCTTTGTCTGACCTTATACCCCATCATCTTTCTGTATAACCCCTCATACATCTGCTCCTATTTACAAGACCTCTGCACCCCAGCGTGTGTTTGCCTGACCTTTGTTCCCCAGCGTTTCGTTATCTGTCTAGCCTCTGTACCCCAGTATCTCTGCCTCTGCATCTGCTGAGGCCCCATGTGCCATTTACACCTTGATATCTCTCTCTCGGTGATTTTATTCTCGATTTTCATTTATTGGGAGAGAATTCATGCGCGATTAGAATGCATTATTTGCTAAGATTTCATATTTAGAGAGAGTGTACTACTTAATTTCACTTCGAAAATAGGAAAAGAAGACCAAGGCCCATTTATTCATCATCATAATTCTCCCTCAAAAACGTCAACTGTGTAAATGTTTTCGACTTTTACATTTTACTATATTTCAGCATACATTCACTCTCATACTATATAAACTCACACACACACACACACACACACACACACACACACATATATATATATATATATATATATATATATATATATATATATATATATATATATATATATATATATTTATATTTATATATATATATATATATATATATATATATAAATAATTAAATATATATATATATAGTGTATATTAAATAATTAAATATATCGATGTATATATAGTAACAATAATGTCTTCTGGCGTTCTGCAGAGTGAAGAACGTGATTTGTCTGTGTCTCCTAATTTTGGTTACCACTGCGATATGAAAATACGAAAATGTGCTTGCTCTATTTTATCCTGATTAATTTGAATTTCATTTCATCCGGGAACAGTTGCACCGATTGTGCTTCTGCCGAACCAGCTGATGTCGGCCCCCCGGGGATCGTCGGTGGGGCTGGAATGCAAGACTGAGGCTTATCCCAGGGCTGTGACCTTCTGGAAGCACAACGACACAATGGTCATGTCGACTCACAAATATAAACTGCAGGAGATTCACCATGACGACTACACAACGACCGTTAAACTCATTATTAATAAGGTAAGATTCTTATGTGCATGCGGGCGACTTCTCATGAAGTTAGTATGTCAGGAATGGTCAGGCATCTTTGAAGAGCAATCATTCTCAACAGAAACAAGTAAAAAATGCGCCGAAGTTTCTTCGGCGCAATCTGAGTTTCTGTACAGCATATAATGTTCTATGAAACTTTCAGCCACGGCCCATCAAACTTTAACCCGCGGTCCATGGAACTCAGCCACGGTCAGGTGGTGGCCTGTGTTGTTGGTACCTATAGAGGTGCCAGAAGTACGATTATTGCTAAATTTAACCTTAAATAAAATAAAAACTACTAAGGCTAGAGGGCCTCAATTTGGTATGTTCGATGATTGGAGGGTGGATGATCAACATACTAATTTGCAGCCCTCTAGCCTCAACAGTTTTTAAGATCTGAGGGTGGACAGAAAAAGTGCAGACGGACGGACAAAGCCATATCCATAGTTTTCTTTTACGGTAAAGTAATAACTAAAAATGAAGGCCTAAGAATAGAATTCAAAAGTCTCCGGTGCAGTGTATCGTGGGACAACATTTAAAAATTCAACCTAACATAGACCTACTAAGTTTGAACATGCACATACATACATACATACATACATACATACATACATACATACATACATACATACATACATACATACATAGATGTATTACAGAAAAAAATGAAACGCAAAGAATAAGTACTGACAGGTTTCACCTTTAGTTTTTTAAGACGCCTTCAAGCTGCCCTATTGAAGATCGTCATGGAAAAGGAAAGGCAAAACCGGTCAGGATATATACCCTGACTTTCATTTTCCTGTGGCTTATTTGGATGTGTATGTATCACGCGTTTCCTGTGATTTCAGGCATACATACATGTATACATTTATGCACTCACCTTGATGATAAATCGTGTTGCGGCAGATTGAAAGCATTCGCTAGCAAAAATACAAATTGCCTTAATATTCTGAAGACCGGTTGTTGATTAAACGTTGATGTTGCATCATACTGGTGGCCATTTGGCTTACAACGACTCACTAATTTATCACATCTCACTCATCTTGTTTCTCGTAATTTGTTCACATTCTGTATTTATTATTTTTCAAATAGTCACAGTCATATGCTATGTGTTTTATTTTTCAATATTATTTTCATTGGTTATAAAGACGTTCCCGAAGCCAAAAATTATTTTGATTGGATTTATCTATTATCCTCTTAATATACCTTTTCTCAGACCAAAGGTCTTGTCCAGAGTCCACGAACTCTTTCTACAAGCTATGTTTATTATTATTATTATTATTATTATTATTATTATTATTATTATTATTATTATTATTATTATTATTATTATTCATCGTCCTAAGCAATACAATTCGTATACTTCATGTGTACAGTTCACCGATGTTATCCTTGTAACTCATTGCTCATTTTCTCTCAGAACCGTCTTTCGTGCATGATTCATCTGTGGTGATTTTGGATCTTGATGGTATGTCTTGCTATAGTAAATGAAACCTTGCCGTGTAGATAACGGTACAAAAACTTCCTTACCTTTTTCAGAACCCTCTCACTCGTCAATTACAGTAAATTTTCTGATTTCACTGACAGGCTAACCCATTCAAATGCTCCTTCGCTTACCTTTGCACTTTTAGATTTATCATAATTATCTCCAACATCGTGTGACGCAAAGGATATCAGTGAAATCTGCTGCTCGTATCTTTCTTGTGCTTCATGTTTCACAAATCTCCACCGATCTTCGGTCTCCCTTCTCGTAGGTCTCACCCAAGTGGGTTCGACTCTTCCAACTCTTTAGGTGGTGTCCGTATGAGGCCGGCTGACACTATCATGCACGTTTCTCTCAGGGATTGGGGAAAGGCCTTGCCCAAGCCATCTCCATCTCCCTTTCGTCTTTATCTCACCTTCGTATGGAAATTCCTTAGCTTCCCTTAATATCTTTCCAACTCTATCTTTCCATCTTACGTCATATTCTTCTGAAAGCTTTATTCTCAAGTCGGAAAAATATTTTAGATATGATTTCATTGCCATACCAGGATTCATATCAGTATAGCAATTCAGATCCCAAAGGACCTATGTATAACCTTACTTTTATATGCTATTTCTCTCCAAATGATTTCCAGATCTTATTAAACCTTCCAATTGTTTTGTTCAAGAGAACCTGTACTGGATACCATTGTTCCTAAACATTTGAAAATTTCAACCGCATCAATACTTTCTTCATATAATGTGATTTCACCCCTTTATGCATAATCTGTCATCGTTATTTCAGATTTTCCTAGATATATTGTGCCCCTTCTCTAAGTGTGTGAAGCATCCTAGTGTATTATTCAAGTTTTGTCAATCTTGGGGTGTTTTGCTGATTAAAACAGCATCGTCTGCATATTCTAAGTCTGTCAAGTTTCTATCGTTACTCCATTCTAAAACCTTTTCTTCTGTCTCGACCACCTTTCTGTTTTGAAATCTTTGTGAAGGGCAAACAGCGAAGCAAAGATAAAATAACCTTCCCTTGTAGCAACCTGCTATTTACTGCAAATTCATTTAATAAGGCTACGCCAACATTAACTTTGCGTCCATTTCGTTAATGGGTTATTTTAATCAATTTCATATATCTAACGTCAACACCTTATGGCGCGAGACCTTCCATAATTTTTACCTGTGGACGCTGTCAAACGCCTTCAGGCAAACAGTAAAGCCACCAGAAGCTTATCTGTGCAACCTCTGCTCCCTTCTACAACAAGATCACAGGTCTAAAATGAGATGAACTATATCTGTCATCTCCTTCAGAGACACATTCACAACAAATTGACAAGTATGCTTCTAATGACTTGTTGTCCCTTTCAAAGATTCGTTCAGTTACTTTTTCATTTGATCTGTGTCAAGGAATCTTTCTTTTGTGTTTCCTCTCTTTTGCGAGACTGTTCACTCGCTTTTTAAGAATATGTTCACTCGCCGTTTAACTTTTCTTCTTTCAAACGCTATTCACAACTTCTTGTATTTTTTTCACTTTCAAAGACGTGTTCTCTCACTTTTGCGTTTGTATTTTCTGTTTCTTAAGCATTTTTTCATTACTTTGATATTTTCGCTTTTTCAAAGACTTGTCATTTTTTTAAAGACTTCTTCGCTC
>NC_089796.1:36689163-36691663 GCF_040412425.1 Macrobrachium rosenbergii | reverse complement strand
TATATATATATATATATATATATATATATATATATATATATATATATATATATATATATATATATATATATATATTCCTCAAGTGAGTGGCCTCAAAGAATAGGAACCAACACTTGCTGACATTTTTATTCTATATCTGCTGAATCTAGGAATTTGCTGTGGATAGATTTTTAATAGTATTATCATCTTTGTGCACCAGAAGACAAGGTTTTTCCACAGAGTCACAACCACATTCTCTCTCTCTCTCTCTCTCTCTCTCTCTCTCTCTCTCTCTCTCTCTCTCTGCATGCGGCATCCCATTGCACCACTCACCTCTGTGTTGTGCAGTGTCATTAATAGTGGATAGGAAGGCCTTTTAGATCCCCTAACTCTTCCAGTCGAGTTCCGTTAACCAGCGCGCTGCCAGTCTTACTTTCTCTCTTCCTTCCTAAACTTCCAAATAAATGCACGCGTTACTGCTCCCCTTCTTCCTCCATTCTCGCCATGTGACCAGATTATCTCAAAACACTTTCGCCTGTTTTTGCTTATGTATCGGTGTGTCCTACCATTTCTTACCTTTTCAATCCTTTTCTCTCCATTCATACTAAAAAACAATTCTCTCGCCCTTCACCTTTTTTCTCGATTCGTGTTCATCGTCATATTTCACTTCCAGGAAGGAGAGGTGATTTAATAATTCATCCAGACATTTCGAAATTTACTTCCTATGACTCCCTCACCTTTCCCAGCCTTGACCAAGATCTTGCCGCCTCTCTTGCTCTTTCTGTAGTGGGGTTCATGTCTTCACTAGGCCTACCATCATTCATGATATTTACATCCACACGCCTGTATTAATCACCACCATCATTTGTTGTTAACAGCATTTGTTCCTCCATTTCTCTGACTTTAAAACCCCCCCTGTTACAGGAATTTTCAACTCTTTCACAAGTCTTTATAGTTTTTCCTTATTATTACCTACAAATCATATATTATTTGTGAAATACTGCCAGTCAATAGACCCTTGACATTCCTTTTTTTTCAGCTTACAAAATTGTACTTACGTCTGTTGCATTTTTATCTAATTCTTCATCACTCCATTCATAGAAATGGTAAGGCAAGGGAGTGCTTAGTGGAGAGTTGTGGACCCCTGGTGGCAGAAAATGCCGCTAAGTAAATTGCGGATGAAAAAATCAGGACATGACCGAGGGCATTATGTCTGTGCTCCCATAATTTGTTCTTATGCAAAATAATAGAGATGAATTTATGTTTAGGTTTACTTGTTGGTATGTGTCCTTACTTCATGAGCTATTTGTCAACAGACAGGCTGAGAGATAAAAAAGATGGAATAGGCAAATCAAAGGGGATCCTATTTTGAAGCCATTGTCATCAATGGTGATTTTATTTACTTTCTTGTCTTGTATGCTTAGGAATTGTCGTTATTGTTGAGACTAATCAGTTTCCTTTTCTTCCCCTTCCTCCTCCAGCTGGACAAGAACGACTTTGGGAAATACCTTTGTTACTCCCGGAACTCTTTTGGTGAAAACGACGGGACTGTTGAATTACATGGTAAGTTAGAAAGGAAACAGAACAGGGAAGAAGAGACGCCAGCAATATGCAAGTAGACAGTTGCATGAAACGGTGGCTTGTTATGTTTAGAAATGTTTGAATTCTTTGCAATGGGGTCAAGAAATGTCTTTCTATCCATCGATATCTGTGCCCAAGTTGTATTAGTTTCGATCCAAAATGAGTTCACACTACCACAGAAACCGATGTTTCTGGTCGAGGAGAGTCAAATTCTCAACGCCAGCTTACGACAGCCGTACAGTTATGATGCCAGAAGAGGCTTATGTACATTTTTATATCTTTTCCTGTGGAAATCTCCGTTTTATTCATATCTATAATCATTACGATCATATTATAGGATGATCAAAGAGCAACAGTGCCGTAATGTGTTGTCCGTCGTCACTGTAACATGGCGCCTCATATAGAAATATTTCAAATATTCTTCACTGTTTATATGGCATCATTAGCTTAGAACATCAAAATTCTGTTGAAACACCCACGTTCTTGAATATTATGCACACACACACACACACACACACACACACACACACACACACACACACACACACACACACACACACACACATATATATATATATATATATATATATATATATATATATATATATATATATATATATATATATATATATATATATATATATATATATATATATATATATATATATATATATAGTTATGTGTGGGGCTTGGCTGAAGAGTTTATTCATTAATTAATGTAATTTATGAGGCCCTGAGTTGCCAATGACCCACGTAACCTGTCAGTTAAAGTTACCGCTAACCTCAGTGACAGACAATTACTTAATTAAATAACACCAGCCGGGGAAACACAATACAAGGGATAAAAGGTTACTCTGCAACACTTGGATTACAACAAACCTCCCCTTTACCTCCCAATTAGTCCCGACAAAGAAAGAATGTACGGTTATAGCAAGGAAAT
>NC_089796.1:36671663-36674163 GCF_040412425.1 Macrobrachium rosenbergii | reverse complement strand
CCGAAGGTTAAATGCAAAAGGTGGGGAATTTATTAACCCCCTGGAAGTTCATCTTTATTCCCAACTGAAATCCTTATTGTGTGGGAGTCTAGGTATTAAAGTAATAAATCCCAGATAAGGCTGGAGAAACTTTATGAAAGCAAAAATAGACTTATCAATGTTTGGAAGTGTCCTCCTTAATAATGGATGTTTTCTATTTCCTACAAATGACTGTTAAAAGTGACTGAATTTCAGCCCACACAAAGAATTACTTTGAGGAATATCGTGTGAAGTTATTCTAGTTGGTATGATAAGTAGTAATCAAATATGCCTCGTCAAGCAAAATTTAGACGTATTTTGAGGAGAGTGGTTTTGTCAAAAAAAGAACCATAGATTATTATTATTATTATTATTATTATTATTTTTTTTCATTATTATTATTATTATTATTATTATTATTATTATTATTATTATTATTATTATTATTATTATTATTATTATTATTATTATTATGCTCTAAAAGCAAGATACCAAGAGGAAATCAAAATGAAAAGCAGCTCAGTTGAAAAAAAGAAAGAGATGAGCGAAGAATAAACTAAACCATATAAGTGAAATAAAAAAAATAATAGTTTAAACCACTTATAACTATGAAAGGAGTCTCATCTGAACTTGACCAGTAAAAACTCTTAACAAAATAGTTCGAAAGTTACAAACACTAGGCTAAATGGTGACAAAGAGAAGAACAAAACCCGAGGGGCAGTAACTGAGACACGAGGGAGCGAATAGTGTTGTGGAAGTCTACGGGCAAGACCTGAGAGATGTCTGATAAGAAAAATCGAACTGATAGCCAGTGGCAGAGCATTTAACAAAGCTTTCAGTCAGAACTCATGTTATTGCTTTAGTAGTGTAATGAGCTTTTGATACCACAGAGGTTAAACAGGTTTCACTGTAATATAATGAATGTGAAGGAGTGTGGAATAAGAGTAATTTAGTTAGTTGTATTCCTACCTAGGACCTGCAAATATGAATTAAGCTGTTAATTATATATATATATATATATATATATATATATATATATATATATATATATATATATATATATATAAATATATATATATATATATATATATATATATATATATATATATATATATATATATATATATATATATATATATATATATATATATATATATATATATATATATATATATATATATATATATATATATATATATATATACATATATATATATATATATATATATATATATATATATATATATATATATATATGTATATATATATATATATACACACATATATTATACATATACATATATAACATATATATATATATATATATATATATATATATATATATATACAAAAATGGGAATGAAAGCACGTTAAAAGAAGAAGAAGAAGAAAAGATATATATATATATATATATATATATATATATATATATATATATATATATATCGAAGGAACTAGAAACACTGGAGTGCTGCGAGGCCTTTCGATACTAGTCCTTTACTTAGCAGACTGAAGAAATATAAAAGTATGTTTACAAAGAAAGCGCATATAAATGACAGATGGGGATTACAAAGGAAACATATGTACCTGGAATCCAACACAACTGAAGAATTAGTAGAACTGCTAAAAAAGGTATAAGAAAAGCTTGACCGACCTTAAAAAAGACAATACAATCCACATCACAAAAGCTGATAAATCGAATAGTATTGTAATTTTAGATAAAGTTGACTACATATCACGTATGCAAGCCCTACTGGATGATGATACGACATACAAAAAACTAACAAAAATCCCCTTGATCAAGTCATAAAAGGTTTCAACAGCAGAGTGAAAAAAATCCTTAAAGATAAAAAAGAACTAATAGGTCAGTTGTCGGTAAAATTTCCCTCGTTACCTTACTTGTACGGATTAGTAAAAACACACAAAGAAAACAATCCAATGCGGCCTATTATCAGTACTGTTGGCTCAATATCATATAAACTTTCGAAATATATTACCAAACTCTTGTCTCCGTTACTTGGAACTATCTCAGATTCTCACGTATATAATAGTCTAGATTTAGTTGATAAATTAAACAAAATCACTTTTTGCCCCACTGATAGATTCGTTAGTTTTGATGTTTGTTCCCTTTTTACTAAAGTCCCTATAGATTCCATTTTAGAGTATCTGAGTAATGAATTAATCCATCACGAATTACCTCTACATGTAAGTCATATCATTTCTCTCACTAGGTTGTGCATTTGCGATTGTAAGTTTATATTCAATGGTGCATTTTACCAACAAATATTTGGTATGGCAATGGGCAACCCTTTATCCCCACTCCTCTCAAACTTGTACATGGAATTCTTTGAAAAACGATATATACCTAATATCATTTCTACTCCTTTAAAGTGGTATAGGTATGTTGACGATATTTTAGCTGTTTTGCCTGCTGGTATTGATGTAAATGATTTACTCTGTAATTTGAATAACCAGGTACCAT
>NC_089796.1:36661663-36666663 GCF_040412425.1 Macrobrachium rosenbergii | reverse complement strand
TTAATGTCATATTTAACCGCATTGTTTACAAACAAATAGATGGCACGGCAACTGGCAACCCTTAGGACCCTCGATCACCTATATAAATAGTGTCACCTGGAAGAGTAGTTCACGGCTAGAATATCCCGCCTCTTATTAACTTTTGCTTCATAATCTGTGTGGATAATCGCTCTGCTTCTTTTAAGGACGGAGACCAAGTCCTCTTTGTTAGAATACACAAAGTCTGTTCATCCGAATATTAACTTGACTGGTTTAGAACGTGGTAAGCCGCTTTCATTTTAAAAAGTCGATTTCTCGAAATACTGACTCTTTCCTGGCTGCCATATAAAGCAATAACTTTTTTAATATCAATTTTTGCTAAACATTGAATTACGCATTGTAAAATCAAACTGGGCTGAACGTCACAAAGAATGATCGAGATCGCCGAATTCAGATTTAGATCGACAAACATCCATCTTCGAAATTTTGACCAGAACGTTCATGGACACAGTGTTCAGGATAAATGATACTGTCAAAAAAAAGTTACTCTTATTTATTTCCTTTGAACAATTTTAATTGTTTTAAGTATATCTTTAAAGAATATATTGATGATTTGTAGCGTACTTAAATTCAAGGATGTTTTTCGGAATAGTGCCATAAGAAATGTCATTACATATCTTTTGTCCGAATTGGAGTTTCTTGTCCTATGTCTGTTTTCCAACATACTTTCATAGATCCATATTAATTTTCATCGGGTCAGAAGTCATGGCATTGAATTTGTTCTGAACATCTGCAATCTTTCGTTTACTTTGTTGATGTTGCATGCTTGTTCATCCATATCCCCATCTCTCTCTCTCTCTCTCTCTCTCTCTCTCTCTCTCTCTCTCTCTCTCTCTCTCTCTCTCTCTCTCTAGGCTCTGTATTTCGTTTTGGCCTGATAACTAGCCCTCTCATTTTCCCCTTCCTTAATTCAATCTTCCATGTTCACTTCGCTCACTGCATCTTATTTTTTGGATTATATCATTTCTTTTTACAGCTGTTATTTCTTTTCTTTTCCCTTTCCCTTACTTTCCGTTCGAATTTTTTCTCCCAATCATTCCATTTTTTCTCTACTCTGATTCTTTTCATTATCGTTCAGCTTTCTTTGTCATATTTCCTTCTTTTTGTATTTCCTATATCCTTTCATTAATGTTCCTTAACTTTACGCTCTAGTTTACATTTTTCCTATTTTTTCATCGATCCGAAACCCCGAGAATTTTCGCCAATGGCGCGTTTCTATAGTTTTAGTCTGGAGGCCAACTTATCCAGTTAATCGCTATTACGTTTCGCAAAAAGGAAATAAGTTTGTAAGTGAGCATGTTTGCTCTTGATCCTGTGCATGTGTATGCGAGTTCTTGTGGATGAAAGGAATTCTTCTTGGTTTGCGCTGACTCTCTAATAAAAGACGTGCATGATGAAATGCAGCTTTATAGCTTTCGCACTGATCGAGTTAAATTTGAAGTATTTTCCAGTTCCATTGGAGATTTATTTTACGATTCTGTCATTCAAAGTCTTCATTTTTCATGGGGAAAAAGAAAGGGAATTGTTGGCCCAGTTTCTCAGTGAAATATTAGCAGAGAGAGAGAGAGAGAGAGAGAGAGAGAGAGAGAGAGAGAGAGAGAGAGAGAGAGAGAATTTTAAAGGAAAACGGTAATTTTCAGATACTTAAAGTCTCACAAAGTTATCTCCCGGTCGAGGCTACTGTCGAGGATGCTTGGGTCGTGCAATAACCTAGGATGTTCGCGTATTATCGGTAAATCTTGTATAATATCGAAGAATGGTCGAGGGAATTCCAAGATAAATTGGTGTGTTATTGTTTTATGTATAAAGAACCTATCGCCTCTCTCTCTCTCTCTCTCTCTCTCTCTCTCTCTCTCTCTCTCTCTCTCTCTCTCTGTGAAATTATACTAGTTTGCACTGAATAGTGTTGATGCATTTGTTCCAACATGATGTGGACACAGTGCCATGCACCTACATCTTAGGTCTGGTGTCGTATAAGACAAGGAAAGAAATGTCGCTCATAGCAAACTTCCCCATGAATTGCAAGATGCCGATGTTTCAAGTAACTTGTTCATCGAACAACAAAGTTTTCGACAAGGAAAACAGATCCCTGTCATGATCCACTCTCCCATCCCATGTGTTCAAGGACTGCGTCGAGAATTATGCCTCAGTGTTTGGCTTTCTTGATGATGGTTTACTTTTCCATTTGGTGAAATCACGACGTTATCGGAATGTTTGCGTTTGTAAATACTCTCGGTCTTTTTTGTGCGGGAGTTGGTTGTGTTGCTGGGAAGGGATTACACACCACAAGTAAGACCTTCGGTCTACAATCATATAGTCGTCGTCTTTTATGTTTTCAACAGTAGGTTAATAGTTAAAACAAAGAAAAAAATTACTGAGACCATACGAAGCCAGTAGCCATTTTGCAAACTTTTGTTTTCGATTATGAAATATTTAGGAAGTGTGTATATCTATAAGTAACGCTTTCGTTGCTCAGACAGCATGTGGATGGCTAAGACCTCGCTGACCTTCTAAAGCCACCCGATTCAGGGGCCGTCTATAGACGTACATGTGTATGTATATGTATATATATATATATATATATATATATATATATATATATATATATATATATATATATATATATATATATATATGACCTTGAACAAGTATTTTCGTAGTTTATTCTACAATTTTAAGTTCACACTGAATACAAAAGAAGTTGACAGAGATTTATATACAAAAACAGAAGGGGGCGGGGTTACAGTTTGTTAATCTGGGCAGCATGTTCTTTAAACAAAAAAGACAGGGTCAAAGAATCAAGGGATAATCCAGGGTGGAGATTAACATTCCTGGTGGACGTAGCTTCAATGAACACAGTTTCTAGCAGATTCCTTTTCTGATGGTCGTTGACCTTGTAGATTATCGTTGACTTATCCCAGTTCATCACATGGCCTGTCTTAAGCCAATGATCCGCAATTCCATTATTTAATAAGCCTCTTGAAATGGCATATTTGTTTTAGGAGCTCATTACTTTTAGTCCTTTTGATATTTGACCAATATAAATCTTATTTCATTCTTTGCAAGGAATACTGTATACAGTATTGTTTGAACTGGGTGGGCTATTCTTAATTAGTTTATTTCTCAAAATATTATTATATTTAAATATTAAGTTAATGTCAATAGTTTTTTTTTTTAAATGGGCACTGCAGGAATGAAATTAGGATGAAATGGTAAGCAGAGAATATTCTAATTTCTTTGTTAACACTGGTTGGATATAATATGTCTTTTTTGCTTTATTTTTACAAAGTTCTGAAAAATATGGAGGATGACATAATGAATCTCCTATTTTATCAATAATTTTAAACTCCTCTTCCAAAAATTCAGGACTACAAATTCTAAGAGCTCTAAGATACATACTGGAAAATGTTGACACCTTAATTTGTTTAGCATGGTTAGAGTAGAAATGAATATATGACAAATTGTTCGTGGATTTCCTATATACTTTAAAACAAAAGTTGGTGTTATTTCTAATAACTAAGACAGCCAAAAATGGTTTACAATTATTTTCTTCATATTCTATTGCGAATTTATTAATTGTTTGCAAGAAATCAGGTATATTTAGATTTTTTTTTACTATACAAAAACAATCATTTGCATAGCTAACCCAAAACACCTTAGAGAATAGATTTCTTAGAATAAGTCTAGATTCAAAGAATCCCATGTAAATATTAGACAAAAGTGGCGAAAGAGGGTTCCCCATAGCTATACCAAGGATTAACAAACTGTAACCCCGCCCCTTCTGTTTTTGTATTCAGTGTGAACCTGAAAACGCAGAAAAACTATGAAAGCACTTGTTCAAAGTCCTGCTTTTCACTCACCTTCTGACGTGGATTTTATAATACACATATGTAACTATATACACACACACACATATATATATATATATATATATATATATATATATATATATATATATATATATATATATATATATATATATATATATATGTATATCACACATTACGCCAGGTAAAAAATAAGAAACGGGTGTAGGTCTTATTTTTCACCTGCGGCAATGTGTGATAAATGAATCATGTACAAAAGTGATAATAATCACACACACACACACACAAAACACACACACACACACACACACACACACACACACATATATATATATATATATATATATATATATATATATATATATATATATATATATATATATACACACATGCATATATGTATATATATATGTATATACTGTATATATATACATATATGCTTATAACATCACAGTAGATGCACGTGACTACAGTGTATAAGGGAATCCCATAGGAAAATGACAGACAGAACTTTTGCCTGTCATTTTCCTGTGGGATTGCTTATACATACACACACACACACACACACACACACACACACATATATATATATATATATATATATATATATATATATATATATATATATATATATATATATATATATATATATATATATATATATATATATATATATATATATATATATATATATATATATATATATATATATATATATATATATATATATATATATATATATATATATATATATATATATATATATATATAGAAATTTCTTTTCCTGTAATACTACAGTGTAATATGAAAATAAAAGGCCCATAAAAACACTATTTAAACGTTGAAACCATATATTTCAGGCACTTGTTTCTTGCCCCTGTTCACTGGTAGAATATGGACAGGTGGTTTGGATGTACAATGGTTTACCAACAAAAACATGAAGGTGTGGCCTTAGGCCTCCGATGTTATGAAGGTGGCGTTTCTTAAGAAGGAGAGAGTGACCAAATTCCTAGTGGTTTTGGCCTCAAGCTCCCGTTTGGCGATGGATCTGGCGGTCGCGTTTCTTTGGTCATCTTCGTCAGGAGGGGTTTGAGATTTAAGGTGTCGATGGCGTCCGATTTCAATGTTTTCCTG
>NC_089796.1:36654163-36656663 GCF_040412425.1 Macrobrachium rosenbergii | reverse complement strand
TAAACCTTATCCCAATACAAAATATAGATTTGACACATACCTAAAAATACTGCACCAAATTAGGCACATGCACACCACCCTATAACAGACGAATACAGTTCACACGAACCCACGAATCTGTCAAGGGCAGTAATTTCCAAGAGTGGGATTACTCTTACGAATGTTTACCTTCACCAAATAAGTACTAAATACTTCAGAGTCTCCTTAAAAGTACAGCAAAGATTCCCAGAGTTGTTTCGAAGTAATTAAGTTAACTGTTCGAGAAAACTCGGCAGCATCTTTCAGGCAGTGTTCGTTGTCAGTCTTTTCACATATAGAAATGTAAACTTTGGATTTTTCCTATACAGTGACTCCCAAAGGGTTTTCAGGGGTCGTTATCTAGGACTAATATTTCTTAGGGGTCATTATCTTTATGATATTTACAATCTTTTGTTTGTTTTTCGGTAATCCCCAACGGGCTTGTATAAAAAACGTCGCAAAGGTAGATACATGCCGGGTTAAAACCCTTGGGGTCATTATCTAGGAAAAATCCTAAACTTCTTCTTTGATATATATTTTTCGCAAAGTTTAAATTTCTAGTGTAGGTAAACAGAATCTACTCACAAGCATTTTTTCATGTGCATAGTTTAAACTTTTGTGCAATAGTTTAAATCCTTTTCCAAACATTTTTCGTTCCCAGGATTTTTTTTATAACATACGTACATGGGGATGACAGTACTCTGTGTATGTACAAATTTCATTCCAACGTCTGTTTCCGCTTCTGCTGCGTTTTTATCTCTCCTAAGGTGTTGAACTTCTTGGTTAGTCAAGAGCCCATAGAAATAAACTTGTAATAAATCGTTATGACGAACATTTTTTCCAAAACCAATCAACAGTCCAAACTGGCCAAAAGGGGGCACGCCGGTGTCCAGATTCCTGTGGGTGTATGCTAAGGCCTCCCCCTGACTACCACAGGGTGGGCGGCAAGATAAAATGCCAGTAGAGCATTTGTCTGCTAGTTATGCACTTAATCGTTCCTCCTGCAACTGAGAGCGGCTGGCTCATGGCCAACTTTATTGTGAAGTAATTTTTCATTGTAATGTTTGCAACGATTAACGGGTATATTTTAGTTTCAGTGGCAATTAATTCGATTTTCTGTATAATAATTAGTAATAGGATTATTCAAAAAGTGAGTTGACTGACAAAATCGGAAGCTCTCATTCTCGTGCGCAGCAAACGTCTTTAAAGTGAGTGATAAAAGTGCTGTATATGATGAGGCCAGAAGATAAAATCCTACCGGCAGGAGTCTTTCACCGTTGATTACCTTATGGGAGTGAAGGCCCTCGGAAATTCTAATGCAAATCAAGAACTATGTTTTCTACGTATGAGTATCCAAGCAACAAGTTTCCTCAATGTGGGCTGTGATACGCAAATACATCTATTCGCTAAATATTTTCAAGGCATTTCAAACTTTAAAACCTATAAAGACAGTCAACGCAAAGGAACAGTTTCAATTTTTCCTTCTATATTTTCTCGTATGCGTCTATCTTTTCTGTATTCAACTTAACGCGTGAGCGTGACAACTCAATACCCGCATTTTCTTAGACAACTCATGATTTATTCACGACCCGAAAAACGTCCCGGCCGTTGTCGAGGAAGCGAAAGTAGAGTGAACGGTAAAATGAAAACAGGATTGCAGTCGGTGAGTCATGGCCGGCGTCCACCTGTGGACACCTGTTGAGGGAAAAGTCTTTGGGCCTAATGAAAGTGTTCAGTTTTTACGAGGACTCTGGTCGCGTTCCACAGCCTCATTCCAGGTGCCGGTCGTTATCATCTTCGGTCTTAAAAGGCTGGTCCAGCAAAGAAGAAATAGAAATTCAGGTTCTCTTTTTTCTCTGTGGGGATCCAATTGGTTTTTGTCTGGCTCTTGGACTTCTGCAAACCATTTGTTTTGCATGCGTTTGTATGTAAGGCATGTTCAGTAGCACTCTTACCCACCCATGTTCAAGTCCACATCCAGAACAATCCTATGTGTACGCTACTAGACTCTGATATAAATACTGATAGTTAGACTTTGAAATATATATATATATATATATATATATATATATATATATATATATATATATATATATATATACACATACATATCCATATAAGTATATATATATATATATATATATATATATATATATATATATATATATATATATATATATATATATATATACACATACATATCCATATAGTATATATATATATATATATATATATATATATATATATATATATATATATACACATACATATCCATATAAGTATATATATATATATATATATATATATATATATATATATATATATATATATATATATATATATATATAGCAGTAACATATTTCATTAGTTTTGCAACCTTCTTATTATTACTTACATAGAATAATTGTTGACCATCGAGTCTCTTCAGTTATTCACCGTTTAGTTGAATTACTAGCTACAGCAACAGTAGTTTACTCAACGG
>NC_089796.1:36641663-36646663 GCF_040412425.1 Macrobrachium rosenbergii | reverse complement strand
CTGTATTCATTGTATTCAATGTGCCTTGCAAGGAACGGGAGATGAATCGGGCAACTTGGTGCTTCGCGTCGCGCGGTGAGGAACAAAACCAAATTCAGTTTAGTATAGAAAAATCATCCGGGAAACGCAGATAATAAAGTCTATTTAAGGAATCTGTAATGGAACCTTTCCCATTTATATTTTAGTAGCTGAACACTATACATTGCCGTGAAAGAAAAAGTTACTCCTTGTACTATAAATATATTTTGCCTGGTAATAAAAACTATGATAGACATAGCGAATGCATGAATGAAACAAGCAAGGATTATGTAATCGGTTAAAACGTTTAATATAAGTGACGTGCACGAGGTGTACAGCCAAAATGCTACAGAATCTTGTGAATTATGTTGGAAGCCTGCAGGTGTAACTGACAGTTCAAGTTAATAAACACTTCCATTCAGCAGGTGTACGATTTGTATCAGATAATCAGAGGAAATCTGGCTTCATTGATTGTAAACGTGAAGAGAGAGCGCTTCAAGAAATGGCGATGTCATCATTTTTCTAAGTTCCAGAGGGCGTTGGGTCATGTGGGTCTTTTCGCGATACACACGAAAATCTGTGCGTTCAACTAAGTTAAGTATACCTTAGTTTAACCAGACCACTGAGCTGATTAACAGCTCTCCTAGAGAGGGCTGACTCGAAGGATTAGATTTATTTTACGTGGCTAAGAACCAATTGGTTACCTAGCAATATTGTGGAATCCGAACCACATTATAGCGAGAAATGAATTTCATCACCAGAAATAAATTCCTCTTATTCTTCATTAGTCGGTCGGAGATTCGAACTAGCGGCCAGCAGAATGCTAGCTGAGAACGGAACCCATTCGCCGAACGAGGAACTTGTGCGTTCAACTGCACAGCTACTTCGTGTGTAAGTTACATGCACTAACGCGAATTATATATATACATACATATATACATGTGTGTGTGTATCTTACTTACATAACACACATTAAATAGCCCTACCCTTGCTTCATGTACTCTAAGAGTAAATAGTCGTTCTGTACAGGCATCAGTACGAGTATAAGCCAACAGATACTGGAGTATTTTCAGAATAAACTTTCTAATTAACGGTGATAAAGAAAATGCCTGCATATAGTTACAAAAGGGTTTTCAAGAGCCAAATTCGCAGAATCATGCAACATTATTGGTTGAAGCATCGCGGCTTTTGTAAACTGAAGATACCAGTGGTTCAGCACTAGATATATTGTTGAGATTTCCTTAGAGCTGGATGGAACATGTGCAAGTAAGTCCAGTCTTTTTCCTGTCTGTCCAAATGCAAGTTTGTGCTAATTATTTCAGCACCTTTGTCAGTTCCCTGTAGATTTCAGCATACCCAGTCAATGCACACATTCCCAATTGTATGTAGATGAAATCGCTGAATGCCCTTTCCCATTTAGAAGTAATGTTTTAGGCACGAGCCACACAACACTACCAAACGTTGTAGTCTCAGTTTTACATGGCATAGTACCAGGAAGGGAGGTCAATTGCTGGAAATACAGAACAGGTAACTCAGCGAAGCGAAACAGTTTCGTGACTTGAAACTGCAAAGGCACTCCTAGCACATGCGAGAGGTAGCTGAGTTTACAGATTACAGTATTAGACTGTACCTAGGGAGCGGGCAGTGACGCAGCGGTGAACTGTGAGAATCTGTCAAACGCAACAATAGTGTCCTCCCGTAGCTTCAGGTCTGGCCTGCTTTTTGTAATACAGAAGCTAGTACCTACACCGAAAGAGAATATATAACCTTAAACGTGTTGTTATTCGCAAACGGTAACTTCATACGAGACATCCAGCTCAGTGCATTAATCCTGAAGAGGATGCGATCACACCCAACCCCTAGTGCATCCGCAGATATGTGCATCGAAGGACAGGTGCAGTAGCCAATTCTTTTGGGAATAATGGGTTGTTCATTCCATGGAGAACCTGCAAAACCCAGTTCCTAATTCATCATAGACACACTGACAACTGAGGTAAATTCCAGTAGCAAAGACTGAAATAATGAACAGGTTTAGCCATCATAACTCTAGAATGAAAAAAAAGTATTTTCCTCCTGTGAGAAAGAGTTGTAGCGTGTCATGACTGGATGAAATGACATCGGATTTATTCCGTCTATGCGATTTTTTAAGTTACTGAAGCATATTAGAATAATTCAAGTGACGAGAAAGACAGAGCAGTTCACAATATTGTTTGTTTATGCATTTTTGCTGTGCGATAAAAAGTGTGCAGGAATTGACATGAAAACACGTTGACGTACAAATGACTCCATCGTCGTCGTCTTTGTTGCTCATTTAGTTTTTGGTTATTATTGTCGCGGTTACTGCTATGGGAGGACTTGCATGAGTTCTATTCTCTTTCAAACTCAGTTTTTCCTTTTCTCTTTTCCTATTTATTGTCTTCGAATCTCATGTTCCTTTTTTCATCAACGAACAGAGAATTCTAAATTTTGCTATTATTCATACTAGGGAATTCATCATGGCCAAAATTTATGTAAAATGTAAAATCATTGAGTTGTTTAATTGCTTTAATAATGCAGTAAAATTAATATATGTAATTACATATTACATACATTAATATGAATGTAAATGATTGTTGGAGAAATTTATATTAAATACGGATCACTTCTAACACGATAAAAAGGTCAGTGATAAAAGCTTCAAGCTAAAACACATCTGGGATTTGTGAAAGATGCCTAACTCTAATCTGCGACGTGGAATATCTCGTGCCAGGACAACACAAGGACGGCTCCTTGGACAAAAGGAGGTTATTCCATGGTAGTCCAATAGCAATCCTACTATTGTCTTCCTTTCTTTTTTATTAAGCAGACGGTAAATATCCGTAGCCGACATCACTGAAGCTGATCATGATTGCTCGAAGTTCCTGCTGCTGCTGCTGCTCGGTCCTTAGCGCAGGAAACCATTCGAATGCGTCGGCCAGTCAGAGGCAAGATGAAACCTTCAGTGATATCGGCTGCGCTATTTAAGCCAAAGAGTATAATAAAATAAAATAGAAAAGACTCAACAGACTCATAGCCTTGAGGGTGTTATTGTCGGGCTGTTCGTGCTATCGGCGTACAGTATAACCCTTCCTCGAAGTCTTAACTATGACAGCTTTCGTGTTGAAAGAGAACTATCCTGGACATGAAATTATTATTATTATTATTATTATTATTTGAGGGCTGGCGTCAGAATCAGCTTCCGGTTCGCAGCAAGTCGGTTACGGGTGAGGATGCTCGCCTCATGCTCTTTCTAAATACCGGGTACTTCATTCACTGGGCAAGTCAACTTGGATGCACTGGGCACCCAACCGCTATTCCACGCTCGGGAGTCGAGCCTGGGACCTCTGGTTTTGTAGGCGACAGTACTGATGTTCATAGCACGAGCCACATATTATTATTATTATTATTATTATTATTATTATTATTATTATTATTATTATTATTATTATTATAAGTACTTCTTGTTATATTATTCATGTTATTCCAGCCATTAGATAATACTGATATCAGTTTCATTGTTGTTAATGGTATTATTGATGGTTATCATTTTTTATGTATGTATATTGCATACATCGTAAATTTTTTACTTAAGTTGCATACCTTGCCGATCCTACTATAATAAGAAAATATTGTTTGAACCCTTTTGGTATTAACCGCTGTTTTGGCAGTATTGTTCTAGATATTTCAATTTTGACCGTAATTGTCCGAACTACGCTTCATATTTCATTACTTCGATTTCAGTCAGAACTGCACAACAGTTTTCATAAGATTTCAGAGAAGGCTGGCAACATCTTTCGAATTCATTACCTTCCGAACTCATCCCCCGAATTATAACTTCCCAATAGTTCCTCTAACCGTATTCTAGGTTTGCCTTAGGCTACTTCAAAAGCCAATATGATATATAGTATATATAGACTTGGCTAATTGCTCAGCGCTTGGCTGGTCGGTCTTGTAGCGGGGCGTTTAGCTGCTGCTGAAAAACCGACCCCATTAAAGAATTTCTAAGGGTCTGGGTGGGACGTGAAGGGCTTGTTTGGTTTGAGATAATTCAGCGTCTAAGCTCAGTCGGTAAGTCAGCTTTTCGTTTAATTGCTTCAAATTCGTGTGATTTCTCCAGCGAGTTGGATTCAGTCCAATGGATTCTCCGATTCACATGTCGAAGTCTGACACTTGTATAGTCTTTATATTGTTAAAGAAGAACCTGTGCTTTTCTTTGGTTTGCAAAGTACTTTTTGGCTACAATAAAACTACCTCTCCAAATTAAATCTCATATAAAAACTTGAGGAAATATATGACAACAATAAGCGAAAGCTTCCAATAAATAAACAGTCATTTTAAAAAAGAATCTTTCAAATTTGTAAAGAAAAGTTACTATCATTTTTTTTAAAGACGATGAAAGTTCCATTTTGAAGCGTGGCATTTAATGGAAGGGTTGCTCAGATGCTGAAAGTAACCGAGGACTAACGCGGAACCTGAAACATATACTGGAAACAGGCTCAGGGAAGTGAACCTATCTTGGGTAAGTTCATTTCAGCAGATTTCGTAAACTAAGTAATATTTCGAAGATGGTTGAGAGATGGTAGAAATGATATAGTTGAGAAAATAATAAGAATTCAACTGGCAATGTTTTACAGAAAGGAGTATCAGTATATATGCATATACATACATACATACATACACACACACACACACACACACACACACATATATATATATATATATATATATATATATATATATATATATATATATATATATATATATATATATATACATATATATAATCATGAAGCTACAAATGTCGCTTAATATCAAATTCACGCTACCTCGAGAGTATCTCTTGATGGCGCGGTGGTAACGTCCACATATATATATATTTATTTATATTAAAATATATATATACTTAATATATATATATATATCTTTTGATATATATGGAGTCGCTGAATGGGTCCATGTCAAGG
>NC_089796.1:36626663-36639163 GCF_040412425.1 Macrobrachium rosenbergii | reverse complement strand
TCCAGTCTTTACTGTCTTTTAAGTGATTAGAAAATCACCAGGAATTATAACTTTGAGAAAAGGCTTTTCCAGATATTCCGACATATTCCTTACTATTCGCCCAAAGATACTTCCCCAGTGACTGTCCTGTAGTTTATTGCGACATGCTTACCTATCTTGCTCTGTCTCCTGCGCGCTTGATGGAAAGCGGAAGACCTTCGTGCACTTGTTTGTTATTTTCTTGCTTGCCTCAATGTATTCATCAGCCCTTCAATGTTTCGTGTGAGAAGTGTGCTCTGTAATCATACAATGAAAGTTATTTTCATCGTGTAATGACATATAGGAGTGGTGTCTTGAGGACGAATTGTTAGGTTATTATTATTATTACAATAATTTCCTTCCCGCTTCGTGATACTATCGTTAAAATACCATCCGCCAGTCTTCAGGTATTTCGTTGTCTGCTACAAGAACTTTGCGACTTTCGTTAGGTTGGTTTCCCATTCCGGTGGTTTACAGTAATTCGTGTTATATTTGACAGACAGCAGGCTATTTTGCAGAGGCTATAATCCAAGGTAATCGGCTGTGAGCGAGCGAGTACCTTCTATCTACAGTTCAAGTAATTATCTCTGTTCTCTAACCTGTCTCGCAGAGGTTTCTGTAACCCTCCTACGCCGTTTACAGTGCTGTGACTGGTTGATGAGAGCATTCCGCATTCCTTCCGCTTTAATATTCTAGGGAATAATTTCATTCACCTCAGAACAAACCAGTTTGATATTTATTTTCACTTGGGAAAATTGAGAATAGGGGCTATGCAGTTTAGTTATTTTGTAGTATATATATATATATATATATATATATATATATATATATATATATATATATATATATATATATATATATATGTATATATGTGTATGTATGTATATATATGTATGTATATATATGTATATATATATATATGTATATATATATATATATATATATATATATATATATATATATATATATATATATATATATATATATATATATATATATATATATATATATATATATATATATATATATATATATATATATATATATATATATATATGTATATATATATATATATATATATATATATATATATATATATATATATATATATATATATATATATATATATTATTTAGGAGTGTTGTACTTGCTTGAATCCTATATTTAACGCAAAGTAATTTAAACAAAATGATCACTCCCTCTCTATCTCTCTCTCTCTCTCTCTCTATCTCTTCTCTCCCTGTACATTCTTCTTCTCCTTTTTACAAAGTTTATCTCGATTTTTATTCGCTTGTTTTAATTTTCTTCTCACCTCCAAAATCTGTTTTCAAGATATGTTTACCTGTAAGCTTTAAAGATTGAGTCAAGCTACCTTCACCCGAGTGAAATTCTCCCAGTGATCAAGCAGACTATTATCCGTTTTAAGGTTTATATAATTCCCGAGATGTAGGTTGATACTGCACCAGCCCCGATTTTTTTTTTCTTTTTTTTTTTTTTGCCGTGTTAGGTCGGGTTAGGTTGGGACAGCCTGAGATGATAGATGTAATTTTGGTGTGAGAAATGAGTTGGGATTATTTTCAAGAAAATTCTATGGTTAGTTTTTCAAGATATGGCGTGGCGCTTTTTCCGGGGAAAGGTGCCGGTCCTTGGTTACCTCTGGGGAAAATGAACCCGGAGTCGTACTTGATGCAGTGAACGTTAGAATCCCGTCCCACGTCTCCACTGACACTCATCTTTTCGAGTCTTCACTTTTATATAGCCAAGAGAAGATTCGGTCCTGTGAATATAATAGAATAGAATATAGAATTTAGGCCTAAGGTCAAGCGCAGGGAACTGTGAGGTCATTCAGCGCTGAAACGGAAATTGAGAGCAAAAAGTTTTGAAATGTGTAACAGGAGGAAAACCTTGCAGTTGCACTATGAATCAGTCATTAGGAGAGGGTGGAAAGTAAGATGGAGGAAAGAGGACATGAACGGAGGTGCACTCAAATGAACGAAAGGGGTTGCATTTAGGGGCCGAAGGGATCCTGCAAAGAACCTTTGAGCAATGCCTACAGTGCACCGCACGAGGTGCACTGACTGCACTAACCTCACCTACCGGGTCGGTCCTGTGAAACTTGACGGTAAGAAATCGAAACAGTTCGTTCTGCCGTTGCCGAAGATTGGCCGCTGTGGTTAGACTAAAGCCGGGGAAAGCGCAACCACTTAATAGGCAAAGTTGGGCCGTCATGATGAGCAGCTTTGCGGCAGTGAACTTTATTAAGTCAGTACAAAGTTCTCGAGAGAAGTCCTATTAACATTCCAGTGAATAAACCGCGAAAAGGAAGCCGGGCTATATTTCCCTCTTTCCTCCTTGTTTCCTCTCGCAAGGATAAAATATTGCAAGGAACGTTCAGCTCTGGAATACATTCTAGTTATCATATAAATTAGCCGTAATAGATGAAGTCGACGCTACAATTTAGCACAGCGTCCGGACGGTATGTCAGGCCGGCCAATTATAATTGCGGGAGATATTCCGCCGGCGCTCGGTTTATTTCCTTGTTCTCTCTCTCTCTCTCTCTCTCTCTCTCTCTCTCTCTCTCTCTCTCTCTCTCTCTCATTGCCCCTCCCGCGTCAGGTGGGGAGGAGCCCCAACAATATGCTTACCAGACTATGTTTCTTGGTTTGCATCCTCTGCCGCTTTCAGTTTGCTCACATGAGGTGCAGTTGAAGTTTCCCCCTTGTTACACGGCTCTACGAATTGCATTTCCGTGTACTTACGTAAACTCTCATTACACCTTTTTTTCATATTTGTAAACGGCCACCGGTGTGTGTGTGTATGTATATATATATATATATATATATATATATATATATATATATATATATATATATATATATATATATATATATATATGTATATATATGTGTGTATACTGTATATGTGTGTGTGTATGTATGTATGTATGTATGTATGTGTTTGTTTGTGTGTGTGTGCACTCTCAGTTGTATTCTCAACCACGAAAATGCAAGTTAAATATTTGCATCACTATGAAAACAAAAGAGAAACAACAGAAGAAGAAAGAAAATCCAGCTTGAATTTGTCCCAACTGTTTTGGTCTCCGTCAGGGCTCCTCCGGAGAACTTTAATATTGACTAAACACTTTTAAAAAATAATATATACCTGACAAATGTTTACATTTGAATAGATGATTTGCATAAAATACAAAGAAGTAAATATGGTGAATGGTGCTTACAGGTCTTACAGACTAACATGAAATACATTATCTGGTGCATAGTTAACAATCTATTAAGGCTAACTGGATCATTGTTTGAATACTTAAGTTAGTATCTTACATAACTATGCCAGTTTTTCATTATAAGAAGAAAGAGTGGGTTTGTCTTGAATAAACCTGTGCTGGTATTTTAAATTACTGACTTCGCCTTATTGAATGCTGGCTGTTTTTATTTTATTGCTAAATAGAATTTTTGATTTAGATCATTGGACTGAATAAAAATATGCTCTAAAGTGGTTATTAATGGCACTGCTTTTCTGATCAGCAGCAGCACTCTATTTATTCTGTGTTAATCGTTTTTCGATGGTATATATATGCTGAGTGTCTAGTATAAGATTCATTGTACGTACAAGGAATCTTATACCAGATCATTGTCGAATAGGAGATGTTTGTGATTAAAATTCTGCCCTTGGTATCCGTATAGGAAATGCAGCTTCTAAATTTATTAGTTTAGTGGATATATAATATGATCAAAGATTGGAATATATGATAAAACGTAGTATATTGCTATTAAAGGTCGCAGTATCACAAGTGAAGTAAAAAGATTATTGGGCAAGCAACAAATATGCATAAATATCGCTTTTGGCAAATTAGGCTTAAGACCCAATCCATACGTATAATGGATCTTGTCATCAATAAATTCAGGTATAGATCTTATTCTTGATTACTTATTGGCCGATGTACTTTGAATTTTAAAACATTGTTATTTCTAAATACTTTGACATTTAGAAAAGCTAATGTTTTAATTTCTTCCTTCTCAGCTGTAAATTGAATCGAAGTTGCCACTCTATTCAAAAGTGTTCATGTGTATTCCAGGTCCAACTGAATTTTCACATTGTAAATATGTCATTATCAAGTTAAATGTAAATATATTCCGGTAGGTTCGTTTTTTTCTTAAAATGCTTAGTCGATAAAGTTCCCCAGATGAGTCCTAATGGCAGACGAAAATTTGGGGACAAATTAAGATTGTTGTTTCTTCTATTTCTTTGCTGTTTTTCCTTCCTCTTCATGGTGGAGGATATCGGTTTACATACACACACACAGACACGTGTATATATATATATATATATATATATATATATATATATATATATATATATATATATATATATATATATATATATATATATATATATATATATATATATATATATATATATATATATATATATATATATATATATATATATATATATATAATATATATAAATATATATATATATATATATATATATATATATATATATATATATATATATATATATATATATATTAATATATATAATGTATATAACAGTGCGATATGTTAAAAATAAGTCTGATATTTTCTTTATTGCACTCTGGGAACCCAGAGAAAGGTTACATGCTTGAAGGTTAGGGATGGTCAAGGAAGTAGATGATCAGTGCCTAATCCCCCAACAGCATATTACGAACAATAATTACCCCCGTCAGTACTTCCCAGAAGACTTTTCTTTGGACGCGTCTTTAAGGTAGAAAAATAAAACCAGGCAAAACTGACAGTTCATGAAAAAAAGTCTGTCAAGATTTTTATACATATTCTGTATAATGCTTCTTAGAATGAGGTGTCCGGAATGAGGTGTCCCCTGACACCATTCTTAAATTACACATTTGAAGTGCGCTCTCTCCCTTTCTCTAGAGAGAGAGAGAGAGAGAGAGAGAGAGAGAGAGAGAGAGAGAGAGAGAAGCGCGCACTTCAAATGTGTAATTTAAGAATGGTGGCAGGGAATCTTTTAAGGTAACAATAAATCAGTTATAGACCCAGCAAAACCGTCCGGTAGTTTATCATGAGTCTCTTTATTTATCTAATGTAATATTTCATGAGATACTGATTATCCATATTTCATGAGATACTGATTATCCGTCCAAAGTTCCCTTTATCTAATGTAATATTTCATGAGATACTGATTATCCATCCAAAGTTCCCTTTATCTAATAATATTTCATGAGATACTGATTATCCATCCAAAGTTCCTTTATCTAATGTAAAACATGAGATACTGATTATCCGTCCAAAGTTCCCTTTATCTAATGTAATATTTCATGAGATACTGATTATCCATCCAAAGTTCCCTTTATCTAATGTAATATTTCATGAGATACTGATTATCCATCCAAAGTTCCTTTATCTAATGTAATATTTCATGAGATACTGATTATCCGTCCAAAGTTCCCTTTATCTAATGTAATATTTCATGAGATACTGATTATCCATCCAAAGTTCCCTTTATCTAATGTAATATTTCATGAGATACTGATTATCCATCAAAGTTCCCTTTATCTAAAAGATTTCCATATTTCATGAGATACTGATTATCCGTCCAAAGTTCCTTTATCTAATGTAATATTTCATGAGATAGATTATCCATCCAAAGTTCCTTTATCTAATGTAATATTTTCATGAGATACTGATTATCCATCCAAAGTTCCTTTATCTAATGTAAATCATGAGATACTGATTATAGTTCCCTTTTCTAATGTAATATTTCATGAGATACTGATTATCCATCCAAAGTTCCCTTTATCTAATGTAATATTTCATGAGATACTGATTATCCATCCAAAGTTCCTTTATCTAATGTAATATTTCATGAGATACTGATTATCCGTCCAAAGTTCCCTTTATCTAATGTAATATTTCATGAGATACTGATTATCCATCCAAAGTTCCTTTATCTAATGTAATATTTATGAGATACTGATTATCCATCCAAAGTTCCTTTATCTAATGTAATATTTCATGAGATACTGATTATCCGTCCAGTTCCTTTATCTAATGTAATATTTCATGAGATACTGATTATCCATCCAAAGTTCCCTTTATCTAATGTAATATTTCATGAGATACTGATTATCCATCCAAAGTTCCCTTTATCTAATGTAATATTTCATGAGATACTGATTATCCATCCAAAGTTGCTTTATCTAATGTAATATTTCATGAGATACTGATTATCCATCCATCCAAAGTTCGCTTTTTATTGTTCCAAGTGAATTTGTAGATAACGGTTTTCGCTGTTTTTGAAATGCAAGATTTTCATCCTCAGCAGTTGTACAAGTGATTGGCTGCTTATGACAGATATAGGGCATTTCATTTCCTAATCTAAATTAAAGCCGTGTCTAGTTTCAGCCTTTTGATTTGTAGGAAAACCTTTTAGAAGAAAGTCTTTATTTATTTGGGAATATTACAGTATTAGTTTTGTTAAATTCTTGGTTTTGAAATGAACACAAAGTTGTTTCTTAGATTACTTTTACTGAGAAAAATTAGATCATTAGTTATAATTGTCTTTTAATCAATAAAAGAATATCAAAATCATGTGTAAAAAAAAGTATGAATATGCGTCTGCTACATTTCACGTTTGTTCTCACATTATGTTTGTAGAAAATATTGTAGACATTGGATTGGTCCTTTCATAGGCACTGAATGCATATTCCCCGCCCCGCCCCCACCCCTCTCTCTCTCTCTCTCCTCTCTCTCTCTCTCTCTCTCTCTCTCTCTCTCTCTCTCTTTCTCTGTAGCAAAAGTTGTGCATTCAGTGCTCCTAAAGATTCAGATTCACTTGTGCATTGTTCTGTTCCACGTTTTTGCCGAATGTCAGAAACCGACAAAATGATCTGCATGGCTCCCCACTTGATGTGCTTTGAAGGCGACAACAGAAAACGATGCAGGCCATAACGAGATACATAAGGCATACGTCCTTTACCTCGTAACCATTCTCCAGTTTTTGCGTTTTAGTTTTCTTTAAAAGAAAACTAATGAGATGGCTATTTGTCTGTCCGTCCGCACTTTTTCTGTCCGTCCTCAGATCTTAAGAACTGCTGAGGCTAGAGGGCTGCATATTGGTATGTTTATCATCCACCCGCCAATCATCAAACATACTAAATTGCACCCCCCTAGCCTCAGTAGTTTTTATCTTATTTAAGGTTAAAGGTAACAATGAACGTGAGTCTGGCACTTCTATAGGTGCCAACAACACAGGCCACCACCGGACCGTGGCTGAAAGTTTCATGGGCCGCGGCTGCGAGTTTCAAGGGCCGTGGCTGAGAAGTTCATACAGCATTATATCCTGTACAGAAAACTCCATTGCACCGAAGAAACTTCGGCGCATTTTTTACTTGTTCTTCTAGGAATTAGAATTCTTCTTTTTGTCCGAGTTTCATTAATTACGTTAATTACGTCATTTCCCTTCCCTTCCCTCCTGTCTGTAAGAATTTCTCCCTGTCAGTATTTATCAAACAACATCTCCATTTCCGTGACACTTAGTTCAAGTGTTTTTCCCACTTGAGCCAATAACCATATGCGGACTTTTTTTTTTCTTTTCTTCCTACTTGCCCGCTTGAGTGATCGCTCAGACCTGGAACATTTAGCGTCACTTATTGCTTGCACTTTTCCGTTTTTGCAAAATGTAATCAGACAAGTACTGGGTTTCCTGTTTACCCCAGTGATGCCAATAAACACAGAAAACTTTTTTCCTTCCTTTCATCTGGTATAGTTAGTGTAAAATCGGTTGCGTGTGGCACAGGGGAAAGCGGGAGCAAGAATTTCCGTGAATGCTGATTCCTCGTGTGTAATTTTCTTTGTTTTTAATTAGTCACCCTCTTCCCCCAGCGCGTTCTAAATCTCTTCATCTCATTCGTCCTCTTCTCCTGCGTCATTATTCAGCGTTCATCATTCATTCATCAGCGCTACCCTTTGCCATTCGCCCTTTTTACGTCTTTTGTTTTCCGGTATTTTTATTTGTATTATCAAGTTTGCACCTTTCGTGGACACAGGGCTAATTCCCTTAAATCCGTCTCATAAAGGTTTGCCCTTCTCTCATTATCTCTCGCTGTCTCCTCTTCCTAACTTCATTTGTTATCATCTCTCTCGCCCACCCTTTCTCTCTCTCTCTCTCCTCTCTCTCTCTCTCTCTCTCTCTCTCTCTCTCTCTCTCTCCGGGAGGTCATCCTCTCTTTCTCAGCATGTTTGACTTTGCTTTCATTCATAATTGATCAGGAAACAACTCTTCTCCTCCTCCCCCTCCCCCTTAGTAATCATGCAGCTTAATAGACGAAACTTGAATAGACATTTTATTCTCTTCAAGATTTTAGTCCTATCGATATGTAAAGAAAATTGACGACAAAGCCTTATATATTGTAAACAAACGGAAATTTTATAATCGTATAACAGAACGTTAGTCTAGTGAAACGTTGATCAGTAGGTCAGGTATCTATCGAAATAAATGTGTCATGCTCATAACAACTCATTTCAGAATGATCGATTGTTATGCAAGAAACTTCTCAGCACAAAGCTGCACATCAACGGCTTTTCGTCAATGTCTAAACGAATGTACTTGTTATGAATATAGAGTTCCGAGTATTATTTCATTAGCTATTCTTACGCTTACATTATTCTCCGCTCTCTTCTCTTATAAGCGTCAGTTCATACAGTTAATGAACATGAGGCTATGATGCCATTCTGTATTGCATTGTCTCCTGTTCTTTGAGCTGACGTTCCCCACCGTCGACTCTGTTCCCCTGTTTTTTTTTGCTCTGTGATGGATTGTCCTAAATGAGATACTCCTCCTGGTATTTCCTGTTCACTTTTCTTGTTTGCTTCTTCCCTCTTCCAGCTCAGGCACTGACTCATTTCACTTCTCTGTCACTCAAGCCTCGGGCTGAAGTGGCTGGGTGCGTTTCCTATAGTCTACGTACACAACGGATGGCTACGAAATACGTGCTTAGAAATGTGTCCGCCTTGTCGGCTATCGAATAACATGACAAGTAATAATAGTAGGTTGTCTCGTTACAGCTATGGCTTCTTGTATAATTCAAACGTTTTACCTTCGGATTAAAAGAAGCAGTCTCTCTCTCTCTCTCTCTCTCTCTCTCTCTCTCTCTCTCTCTCTCTCTCTCTCTCTGGCTCATAGCACAAACACACTTGCCGGTTTTTTTTCTCTCTGCACAATTAATATATATATACTGTACAAGACAGAATGAGGAATCCGTGCAAAAGTGAGAATAAAGGTGTTGCTATATATTATTGTCAAGATATCCTTTACATAATCTCTGGCAGAAGCAGACATCCACACCGGAGAACAGCATTCAAGCAAAAGAAGCACAAATGACCTAAAACAGGTTTCATTGATTTTATTAGTCACAAATATATGAGGCCTTACGAACAATATATAACTTTCGTGAGGCATTCGCTGAAACTTTCATTAGATGTTTCTCAAAAGTAAGATGTGAGTCAAAACTTACGGCTAGAAAGCTTCAGACTCATTCAGCAAAGTCCCATCCACCTGAAAGGGAGGATGGGATGGAAAATCTGTAAGAGATTTGCTAATCGATAGTATTTTCGTTTTACTGGAGTTCAGCCTCATAATTCCTGAATCGGGGCAACCCGGGATAACAATATTTCTCCCACAAACAGAAAAATGGGTCCTTAACATGTTAGACCAACAGAACGAAAAAGTACAGCCTTACCAGTCTCAACCACACTTCGCCTTTTCTACAGGAATCCCTCCCCGCTTCCTCCCCTCCTCCCCGTCGTCCACCACTGCCAATTGTACATTCATTTTGGTTTTCCCCTTTCGAGGAATCCCCGACTGTGGAAATACATGACTTCGATCATAAAATCTCTCATAAACCTGATAAAGGTTCCCTGGCCAATTATAAGTTGGCGAAGCCATTCCATATCGGCGACATCCTTCTTGGCTTTTAAAGACCCTATTTCTTCTTCTTCTTCTTCTTCTTCTTCTTCTTCTTCTTCTTCTTCTTCTTCTTCTTCTTCCAAGGCGCTCCTTTACTCATCGCTAGCATTATGCATCTGACATGCTAAAGGGACGGTTTGAGTTACCTGTCCGTCACTGAAAATCATGAGAATGAGGTTGAAAAGAAAAGTATTTTCCTCTCTCTCTCTCTCTCTCTCTCTCTCTCTCACACACACACACACACACACACACACACACACAAACACACACGCATAGATATATATATACTTGCATGTTTATGTGTGTGAGAGTGTATGCACATTAATGAATACTTTTAAGTATTTCCATCTGTGTATCTTTCCTTGATGTGCGTATGGTAAGAGTATGGAAAATAAAGATATGTATCATCCCTTGAATGTAAAAGACTGGCCACTGATTCAAGCTGACTGGCTTGGAAAACTCTGAAAAATTAAATTTTCACAGTTTTTCGAAGTACTCCTATACGGCTGTCACTATGAACCGTTGTCCCAGAATTGGGTCCTTACCCAATTTTAATGCATTATTCATTGCCAAATGCCGCAGTCTGAAATACGTAAAAAGATGGTTATAGTAAAAAAACCTAGCAATTAATTAATCACTTTCTGCGTACGTCTTGTTACACCCATTAGATACCAAGCAAACAATTCGTAATAAAGTAACCTGGTATCATCAGTTGCTTGTAGTCCGATGGATATATATATATATATATATATATATATATATATATATATATATATATATATATATATGTATATATATATATATATATATATATATATATATATATATATATATATATATATATATATATATATATATATATATATATATATATATATATATATATATATATATATATATATATATATATATATATATATATATATATATATATATATATATATATATATATATATATATATATATATATATATATATATATATATATATATATATATATATATATATATATATATATATATAGTCTCTCTCTCTAATGACAGGCTCTTTACCACCATCCGTTAGCCTTGTGCAGCTCAGCTCTCCTTCCCTTAAACGCTAAACATTGAAGGAGAAGTATTTGTCCGCATCGGCAGAGAGGAAGTCTGCGACTCTCGCGGCTAATGTCGGAGGCTTAAGGTGTGTTTGTTTTGACTTAAGTCTGAACTTGTTTCATCTCCAGGGAAGGGTCTTCGTAGTAGTGTATCCGAGGGATTGTTGACACTTATCCTATTTAAGCAGCGCATTGGCTGGCCTTGTGCTGTTGATGTAAGTTTGCGAGTGAAAAGTTCAGTTGTCTTTTGCTAGACAGTAGAACTAAATATCAAAAGTCTGTATCTTTTTTTATTTGAAGAAACGGAACACTTTCGTGAATTCTGTCACGAAAATGTAACAAACGTTGTAATAAACGAATACATCGTATTTTTCGGGAAATTGATTTTTACGCTGATAAAATATAAATTTGGGTTTTGTCATTTCTCCTTTCGCCTTCTTGATACTAAGTCACACATTTACGATTAGATCAAGGGTCATCTGTCGTGGAATTTTCTCATTCCTCCCTCGGCCCCATCACCATCTCCTTTACAACACCCGTTTTGCTCCGTGGCGATAATAACAGAAGCGCCTCGTGGATGACAGAGCACATCCATCCAAACTTCTTAATAATATACTGAACTGAGACACAAACTCCCCTGCAACTAATTCACAGGGAAACCAACTTCGCCACAGTCTGACTGCCGGTGTATACATGGAATTAAAACCTCGACACGTACACAACCTCGCTCTCTCTCTCTCTCTCTCTCTCTCTCTCTCTCTCTCTCTCTCTCTCTATATATATATATATATATATATATATATATATATATATATATATATATATATATATATATATATATATATATATATATATATATCTTCATAAATACACATAGCTTTCAGGATGCTGAAATGTAAGCATAAATTTATTAAGATATTTGTTTGAGAATCGTTGACATTTTCATCCCTTACGACATTATCTAGTGTAAGAAGCTGCAGGAACTCCTGTCAGTAGGAAACGCGCAGTCCGCTTCCTTCCCTCGTAAGGTTGGTTGTCTGGGACATTTTCACACCATAACAGTTAATCAGTGTAAGACAGTGACGAATTTAAATCAGGAGGAAAAATTCATGAGGATTCTAATTATATTCTTACACGTTTTAAGGTTGGTTGTCTATATATATATATACCTGCATACACCATAAAAACATAACGTCATATTCTAAGACAGTGACGAATTTAAATATCGGCGAAGGGGATAAAAATATATATATTCTATTATATTCTTACATGTTTTATATATATGTTATATATATATTTATATATATATATATATATATATATATATATATATATATATATATATATATATATATATATATATATATATATATATATATATATGTGTGTGTGTATATGTGTGTGT
>NC_089796.1:36574163-36621663 GCF_040412425.1 Macrobrachium rosenbergii | reverse complement strand
TAGACGCAACAGAAGAATTCCGTGGAAAGCGGAATCGAATAAGGAACAGGTACACCAGTACTTAAGGAAACATTCTTTATTGCGATTAGTTTCGAGGTTCCAACATACCCCCATCATCAGGCATCTAAAAATAACAAATAAACGCAATGGAAAAAAAATACTTACTAAAAAAAATAAATTAAACCCATATGAACTAACTACCAAGAATTAAAATTGAACAGCACCGTTTAACCTATAAAATCAAGAGTCAAGAGAGGAATAAAAGGCAAATATCAAGACAGTTACAGAAGATAGACACAGAATTAAAAACCAAGCAACTCAACTGATCGTTCATTATTACAGAGTGATGATCGTTTTTCTCTCATGGAATATAATGTTTCAATTGTGGTTAGCTCCTCATCACTAGACCGACTGGCTAATATAGAAGAAGAATCTATACTTAGAGGATGGTCATGCTGATGGGAATGCTCACGAATGGCACTAAATGCTTGTTTGTTAAGTGGCCTGTTTGTTCTAATTTGTTGGCCCAGGTGTTCAAAGGCACAGACCCGAAACTGGCGCTTTGATTTACCAATACAAATTGCATCACAGCAACTGCATGTACACTTATAGACTACATATGACTGTAGGTCTTTGGGCACCGTGTATTTGAACCCTAAAAACTTTTGTACTACATTTTTATGCCTGAATATGATTCTGAGACTGACTTGAGGGTTAAATTCCAATAGTAATTTAGATAAACTGTTTCTCAAGGAAAAACTGCTATTACCCATGTAGGGAAAGGCAAAATAAATAGTAGCTTTGTTTACTGTCACTTTTGGGGGACGTGGACTTATTAGTTTTGGAGTTGTTTACCAATGTATGTGTCAGTAAATTTCGCACCGAATCCATTATGAAAAAGAATATTCCTGATACAAGAAAATTCAAATTGTCAGCTAAAATAATCAGAACGAATCTGAAATGCCCTAGTCACTAAAGTTTTCACTAAGTTCCTCTTAAAATCAATGGGTATAAAAGATGAAAATCTGGTTGAGAGTCCTGTGAAAGTTGGCTTTCTATACACCTCTGTTTGAAACTCACCATCTACGGCTTACGAGAACATCCAGAAAGGCCAGTTTTCCATCAGTCTCTGTTTCTGACGTAAATGTAATATTTTCATGCTTCGAGTTTAAATACTCTAGAAACAAAGGAATGTGAATGGGAGATCTGAAAATTAAAAAAGTGTCATCTGCATAGCGTCTATATAGAAGTGGTTTGAAAGATACAGGACATTCGTTTAACCATCTAACCTCATGGCATGCAAGAAAAGAAAAGCATTAGCTAACGTTGGGCCCACCGGATTTCCCATGGCAACCCGATGGGGCCTTCTGCTTATAAACCGTTTCATTGAAGAGGAAGAAACAGTCGGTTGTTGCTAGAGATAAAAGTTTATGAAGCTGAGGTTTTGTAAAATACAGAATTTTATCAGAATCACTATATAAATTATTAATGCAAATATCAATGGTTTCAACTAAAAGGTATATTCGTGAACAGCGACTTCACATCAAAGCTTGCCATAACACAATTATCAAAACTTTTATTCCCTATCTCTTCAGCAAAAGTAAACGTATCTTTAACCGTATACTCATTCATGGTTATAGGAGCAAGAACGGGCACAAGGTCCTTCGAAAGTTTGTAATGGAAGGTACCTACAGTATAGCTGACATGATGGGTCTGTTAATCTGTCCTCCTTGTTCAAAACGGTTAGGAGAACATCATCTCGAACTCTTTCAAACTTGCTATGGTCATTCGAAACCTTTAGAAATAAAGTCGGTCTTGTTAAGAACAACAACCCCGTTACCTTTGTCTGGTTTGGTAATGACTATGGATTTGTCTTTTGCTAAGTGCCTTACTGCGTCATACTCTTCTCTGGATATATTATGTGTAAAATTGTCTTTTTTACTATAAAAAGAAGAAAATGCCAAATGTTTCAGAGTATTCTTGGAAAAGCCAAAGCCTTTTATCATGTTTGTCATAGAAATCATATTACAAAATATGTTTGAAAAACACTTCAAAAAAAGGTGGTCGATAAAATCAGGTCTACCGTAAGACAAAACAAACTTAATACCTTTACTTAGCACTTTCTTTTCAAAATCAGACAAAACTTTACTGGAGTAATTAAACAACACTTTATCATGCGAGACACCATCATTACTCACAAAGCCCAATTTGCGTAATTTATTTTGTTGTGTAAAGCTCACTCGAGATATGATAGCACTATTCTTACGCTCATTGAGACTCTGAAGGTGGTTATATTCAATCCAAGACATTGCATTCCGTAGTTGGGTAATCAGGTCGTTCAGTCTCGATGACAGAACATGTAACTGCCGTCGTTTAGATGATTCTTCCTCGCGTAAGAACTGTAGCTGGCAATTACGATAAAGACGAGTTCGATGTAAGAAACGGTCGAAGAGCTTAAATTGAAGGAAATCAGGTATAAGATCTTGCAGAAGACAGAAAGACAAAAATTCGATATCACACTTCATTTTCCTAATTTTATAATCAAGGCGTTCCACCGCCCTATACTGCTTAAGAACTGGCTCTCCATATCGTTGTCTCAATACAGATGCGACAGAAGAATTCCGGAATCGAATAAGGAACAGGTACACCAGTACTTAAGGAAACATTCTTTATTGCGACTAAAATTTTGTATAAAATTAACTGATATTTGTAATGAAATTTTAATAATAAAAAAAAAAGTTTCGAGGTTCTAACATACCCCATCATCAGGCATCTAAAAATAACAAATAAATACAGTGAAAAAAAACGCTCACTAAAATAAAATAAATTAAACACATATGAACTAACTACCAAGAATTAAAACTGAACAGCACCGTTTAACCTATAAAAGCAAGAGTCAAGAGAGGAATAAAAGGCAAATACCAAGATAGTTACAGAAGATGGACACAGAATTAAAAACCAAGCAACTCAACTGACCGTTCATTATTACAGAGTGATGATCGTTTTTCTGTGATGGAATATAATGTTTCAATTGTGGTTAGCTCCACATCACTAGACCGACTGGCTAATATAGAAGAAGAATCTATACTCAGAGGATGGTCATGCTGATGGGAATGCTCACGAATGGCACTAAATGCTTGTTTGTTAAGTGGCCTGTTTGTTCTAATTGTTTGGCCCAGGTGTTCAAAGGCGCAGACCCGAAACTGGCGCTTTGATTTACCAATACAAGTTGCATCACAGCAACTACATGTATACTTATAGACTACAGATGACTGTAGGTCTTTTAATTCTTGGTAGTTAGTTTAATTTTTTTTTTTATTTTAGTGAGTGTTTCCTCAGTTACTGGTCTACCTATTCCTTATATACATATATATATATATATATATATATATATATATATATATATATATATATATATATATATATATATATATATATATAATAATTCATGAGGCTTAGAAGTTCTTAAATTATAGATATACAAAACAAAACACACACACACACATATATATATATATATATATATATATATATATATATATATATATATATATATATATATATATATATATATATATATATATATATATGTGTGTGTGTGTGTGTGTGTGTGTGTGTGTGTGTGTGTTTAGTTCCTCGCTGGGTGAGCGGGTTCCGTTCTCAGCTACCACTCTGTTGGTCGCGAGTTCGAATCTCCGACCGGCCAGTTAAGAACAAGAGGAATTTGTTTCTGGTGATAGAAATTCATTTCTCGCTATAATGTGGTTCGGATTCCACAATGAGCTGTAGGTCCCGTTGCTAGGTAACCAATTGGTTCTTAGCCACGTAAAAATAAATCTAATCCTTCGGGCCAGCCCTAGGAGAGCTGTTAATCAGCTCAGTGGTCTGGTTAAACTAAGATATACTTTTTTTTTTTTTAAATCACAAATGAAAGAGTTGCTGTGACCATGTCTTGGTAATAAGACGAAAGTACTTAGCATCTCATTGCTTCACTCTTTCCTTCACGGCTGTAACTTTGTTCATATACATATATATGTATATATATATATATATATATATATATATATATATATATATATATATATATATATATATATGTATGTATGTATGTATGTATGATGAATGTGTGTGTGTGTATGTTCCATATACACTCTGAAATGCATGGAAAAATTTCAAGTGAACTTGGTATACATATGACTCACTATCTCGAAAAGAACAATGTGGGGGTAAGACATCACTGGCACTAAATGTGGGGTGTGGGAAGCGGGTGTCATGTAAAAATGACGTAAAACAACAGATATTAGTATCTAACCCATAGTTCCTGAGATCACTGCGATGAATAGCGACACTTCCAATGCCCATTAAGTCCTAGTTCAGCCCCGATAGGAAGGGGGTGAGAAGGGTGGGAATGGGGTGACATGTAAAAATAACCAAAAACGACAGATATTAGTATCTAATCCATAGTTTTTGAGCTCACTGAGATGAATAGTGACACTCCCAATGCCCTTTAAGTCCAAGTTCAACCCTGGTGGGAAGGAGGGGTGAGAAGGGTGGGAAGGGGGTGACGTGTAAAAATAACCGAAAACAATAGATATTAATGTCTAATCCATAGCTTTCGAGTTCACTTAGAAGAATAGTGACACTCCTGATGCCCTTTAAGTCCAAGTTCAGCCCCGATAGGAAGTTGGGGTGAAAAGGGGTGGGAAGGGGGTGACATGTAAAAATAACTGAAAACGACAGATATTAGTGTCTAATCCACAGTTTTCAAGCTCAGTGAGATGAATAGTGGCACTCCTGATGGCCTTTAACTCCAATTTCAGCCCCGATAGGAACTGGGGGTGAGGAGGGGTGAAATATAAAATGTCACAAATTCTGGCCAATGTAACTGAAGCAACTATCTTAACAGGACAGAGAGAGAAAGTGAGAGGAAGAGGAAGTGAGAGAGAGAGTAGAGGGGGTGTTGGGAGAGGAGAGAGAGAGAGACAAAGTTTATCGGTTGTAATTCAGAGTTTTCCTGGGCAGCGCCGGGTTGGTTAGCTAGTATTTATATATATATATATATATATATATATATATATATATATATATATATATATATATATATATATATATATATATATGTGTGTGCGTGTGTGTGTGTGTGCGTGCATGTGTGTGTGTGTATGTATATATTTAAGAATTTCTAAGTGTCTTGATCTCATAATATTGCTTTACACACTTTCAACTGAAGCTCTTAACAAAGGAAGTGAATAGAAAAGTTCTTCCTCCAAAGGAGGATTCGAACTCACACCGGTTAGAAAGCCAAGGCTACTGTCAACCCTTATTAGTGGTATAATAATGTGCAGACCTCGGTCTTCCGATGGTAAGAGTGGATTTGCAATTTTGCATATTAGTAGGTTACAACTTCATTCATTTCTTTATACACATGAATGGTTCCGGGGAAAACGTATTCAGACATGTTGGGAAAATCAGTCTCAGAGGTCATTGTATTCGCACATAAATACATATAAATACATATACATATACTTATGTATATATGATTTATGTACAATATATATATATATATATATATATATTATATTTATATAAGTGATAAATGAACCCTTGACATGGAGTGTGTATATATATATATATATATATATATATATATATATATATATATATATATATATGTGTATGTGTGTATATATATATATATAATCATCATGCCATGTGAGGCAAAGTGCCTGTGTGAAGTTTTGCCACTCATGTGTTTATTGTGCTGTATCTTCCTAAAACCTATTGGTGAGATAAACTGCCTGCACCGAATACTTGGGTATCGGATTAATGAGATATATAGACATAGCAAAAAAGTTTAGTGTAGACGAAAGAATGGTTCAGAGTATTTTGAGATACTTGAGTCATGTGGAAAAGTATATCCTAGTTTAACCAGACATGTGGAGAGAATGGAAGATGACACATATGTGAAAAGAACGTATAATTCGAAATAACTGGGTGAGAGGAGTGGCAGAAGAGCTAGGAAGGACTGAATGGATGGAATGAAAGTGGCATTGAGAGGGACGGCCCTAACATCTAGGAGACATGAAAATGTGTGCGGAGCAGGATGAGGCTCCTGAAACAAATCAAGAAAATGATCACTGGCAAATTTATATTGTAATCGGGGATAAACCCCTTGTGCAGAAAACTTTCACAGCGCAAGCTGCTTCACACACCTGCACAGAAAACTCATTAGCCGCTTATGGAACGCCCTCACACACTGCGCTATTCATCTCATTTATACCACCACTAAATACCTCCGTATTTCACACTCTTATTGTTCTTATATCAAATAAACTTTGTAAACAATGCATAACAGCAACTTGAACCCAGATTTTTCTCAACAGTGCCTTCATACATTCCAACCTCGCTCTCCAGAACAATCAGATTCTCTTCCATATCTTTTGCATAATACTTCCTTCATTTCTTCGTCTATCTTATCACTTCCTGTCTCCTCCACCCTTCATCCGTTACTGTTACTCTCAGATACTTATGTAAACCATCCGCTTCCATTCTTCCACCAGCCATTTTAACATTCAATTCTCCACTTTCCTGGTTGTTATTACCCTCATAATCTTAATCTTCCTCATATATTTTCAACCTTTTCCTCTTTTAAACACTGTCAACCTCTTTCAGGTTTTGGTAGTTTCTCATTACTATGCCAAATCAGAGTTGTATTATCTACAAGAACCAGCCATTCCATAATATTCACGATCCCCATTCTTATCCCAAAACTTTGAACTTTAATTGTATGCCCTTTCTCTGATTTCTGTCATATCTCCATCAGTAAAGATATTAAAACAGCTTGGAGATATAACACACCATTGTCTCAGACCCACTTGTAAACCAAACCAATCCCTCATCCATTTATTCGTACATATTGTAACAGGCTTCACTTTCATCATTAAAATTTGTATTCACTTAGAAAATCTATTTCCCGTTCTATCTCAAGCTTTTTATAGTAAATTATGCAAAATGCAGCTTTTTTACTTTGCTATCAAAACTTCTCACATATGTTTCATAGCAAAACTCTTGATCAGTACACCCCCTCCCTTGTCTGAAACCACATTGTTTAGTCCTTGTAACTATTTCTGTCTTCTGTTTTCCTTCCTCAGTCACACCCTTACTGTGCACCTTTGGTAGTATTCAAAATTATGCCATGCACCTAAAATTCTTATGGTCTCCTCAGTCACCTTTACCTTTTACTCGTATAAAGGAATAATTATTCTTCTTACCAGTTCTTTTTAGAAACTTTCCCTCATCCAGACACCTTAACTGCCCTGGTCATCCACTCAGCTACACTTTCACCAACACACTGCAACATCACAATTATAATCCAGTCTGTTGGTGTCTTCCTATTATTCAGCCTCTTAATTCCTTTCCTTACATCTTCAGCAATCATTTATTATAACTTCCTTAGTCAACAGATTTCCAAAATACTTGCTACATCTACCCAGAACTCCGTTCTTTTCAGACAACATCTGTCCAATTGCATCTTTTATCCTGATTTACTCTCCATTTTCTCTTTCTCAAGTAAACTTACAAATATTCTTCGAAACCATAAATGTCCAGCAGTCAAGCCCCCGTCCAGAAGCATTTCCACATGATTTTTTCTATTCTTATTTACCACAGTAACTATAGATGCCAATAATTCCATCCTACTTTTTTTCACACCTAACTATGCTTTTAAGTCATCTAGCCTATCACCTTTTAAATTTTCCAACACTGCCAGACATATTCAGACCATCCCAAAAACACTTTCTTTCACAATTTTTTTCCTAGTCCTGGTCCATATACACTTACTAACAGAACTTTACTGCTACACTCAACCATACCCATAAAATCCAGAAATCAACTCATTAAGTTTGCACTCTTACCGCCCCTCCCCAGTCTTCTTGACATCACAAGTTCTACCCCAGCCCTAGGTCTACATGTCTCAGTTGCCCCAGCAATCACTGTCTGTCCTTCATCTTGTATACCCTGCCCTTTCACATTTCGTCTCGCTGCCATAAGATCCAGCTTTCTCTTTTTCAACAGCTGATCTGTCAACCGTCATACATAGGCACACACATTAAAAACAGTTAGACATAGCATTTTATTTTTATCTTTTGAATATGATAATTTTCACACCTTGCAGAGCAGCAGTAATGCACTTATTTTCATTTCTTGGAATCCGATAGAAATGAAAGTGTGGATGGTATGATCTCAGAAGTGCTAATAAGTCATAAGAGGCATTTCTTCATACCGTGGTGTCTACAACCCAACGCTAGGCACTCCTTGGCCTCGGGATAAAGAGCATTAAAATCCCTGGCCATTAGTATTTCTTTGGACACCACAATAGCAGTCAGTTTTGACTAACAGACCTGGTAATATATATACATATACGATCTCACACACACACACACACACACATACACACACACACACACACACACACACACATATATATATATATATATATATATATATATATATATATATATATATATATATATATATATATATATAAAGTCACGATGTTCCAAATGGCTGTTTATCACACACCTAATGAACATGGAGTTCAAAACTTACCTCACTTACGACTGAATATTCTACAGGCAACCAATGATCCCTTAAAAAACTTATATATCAACAGCGTGAGATTTCAATATTTAAACATAAAATATAGTATAGTACTGTATATTAAAGGGCATCACTCTATTAAGTTTTGTACTTCACTGCAACTCTTTCTCCTCGATTCAAGTCACTTAAAAAAACTCTGTTAAGTTCTGTACTTCACTGCAAATCTTTCTCCTCGATTCATGTCGCTTAAAAAAAACCTTCTCTCTGATTCATTTACAAAAATAATCAGTCCTACCACTGGTGGTCAATAAATTAAACACTGCTGTAGGAATTTTAAATACAAAAATTTATTCTTAATAAGACAAAATTTACTATAATCCTGAAATCAAATTTAAATATTTTGGAAATACAGTTTTAATTAATTCTTGAATTTAGTTATGAAACAAAAAGTTGAATTATCAAAGAAAAATTATTAAGTTTTCAAAGAAAATTAAATTCAACAAACAAACAATTTGAACAACACTATGACAAAAGATACAATTACATAAAATATGAAAAATGAAAATATATCAAAATCACCAAAGTGGTATAAAAACTTTTCATCGTTACATGACCGGTCTATCAATCACTAAATCACAAATACTCACAAAAGACAGATCAATCTAAACAACACTCACAAAAAAACCATGGTTTTACAATGTTATTACCTTAAATGCTGCAGTGGCCATTACACGCTAACACTGTTCTGTCTGTTAAAGTTCACAACTAAAATCAAAGAGTGACCAACGCCAATGTACTTTACGTTACGAATTTAAAAATGAGAAAGAGAGAGGGATTTTTAGTGCTAAATGCAGCACAACCCCTCGGAACAGAATGAATCTTTTACTCAATAGCGCCAAGTCACAACGCCTACAGAATATTCTCGTACGTATGGGACCAGACCTTTGACCAGAGCTAAAAGCGATCAAAGATTGACTCATAGCAACAGACACATGATTTCTACCCTCTGTAAGAGTTAAGCTGATGCATGCATACCTGTCTTAACATGAAAATTACCCATGATCGCCTTGTGACATAGCTTTCGACCAGAGTTAAAGCGGATCTATACGTGTTCAAAAACTGGTAATTGGCGCATGGTCACATGTTCTCTTATCTGACGTGACTTTCCTTATTTACATTATTACGATTATGAAGTTTAACATAGACATCTATACAAACGACATTTCAATATTATTACGTAGAATATCTCCTGCATACAGAAAAAAACATATGACAATTAGAAAAGCAAATTGCAATAACACTTCTGAAAAAAATATACTAATACATTTCATACATAGAGCAGGGTACTTCATAAGAATATATAAGAATATATATATATATATATATATATATATATATATATATATATATATATATATATATATATATATATATATATATATATATATATATATATATATATATATATATATATATAACAAATAGGACGACGAAAAGGAGGTGATACATATTCAGCTTTATTTACAGCCAACGTTTCAAAGCATGGCTTCATCATCATTGGCTAAAATACAAAAATAACAACAATTAAAATCAATACAAAGGACTCAGTAAAATCATTAACGTTAAAATATCAAGATTTTTTAAAACCTAGAAACATAAAAGTTAAAACCAACCTAACGCCTCAAATTGAAAAAAAACTGAGTGACCAAGAAGGGCATTTTAAAATGGATTGGAAGAGAACTCTTAAGCAATAAACAGAGGGGCAGAAGAAGACTGACTATTCAAAGATGGAACCAGTTGTTTGATGGTTAACGACTCGAGGATATGGAGAGAAGTTTCATCAGCGATGCTTGCTCTAGGATTTCAAAATCGTCATGTATGGAGTGATGATCTTATTCAGTCTTGGCTGTTTCAATTATAGGGTGCAACAGGTTACCGGCCATATGGGTCTTGGCAGTGCCATAACAATACCCTCGCCCATAGCCTCTGATGATCGTAAACAGTTTCAGAGCTCTATTATCAAAATTTATCTTCTTAATTATCACATTCAGGTCTCTCTTCAGGCTTTTGGCTATGACGATTTTGAAATCCTAGAGCAAGCTGCTGATGAATTTTCTCTCCATATCCTCGAGTCGTTAACCATCAAACAACTGGTTCCATCTTTGAATAGTCAGTCTTCTTCTGCCCCTCTGTTTATAATTAAGAGTTCTCTTCGTCCTTTTGGTGCCCTTCTTGGTCACTCAGTTTTCTTTTCTTGAGGCGTTAGGTTGGTTTTAACTTTTATGTTTCGGTTTTAATATCTATATTTTAACGTTAATGATTTTACTGAGTCCTTTGTATTGATTTTAATTGTTGTTATTTTTGTATTTTAGCCCTGATGATGAAGCCATGCTTTGAAACGTTGGCTGTAAATAAAGCTGAATATGTATCACCTCCTTTTCGTCGTCCTATTTGTTCTATATATATATATATATATATATATATATATATATATATATATATATATATATATATATATATATATATATATATATAAATATATATATATATATATATATATATAGGGTCTTGGCAGTGCCATAACAATACCCTCGCCCATAGCCTCTGATGATCGTAAACAGTTTCAGAGCTCTATTATCAAAATTTATCTTCTTAATTATCACATTCAGGTCTCTCTTCAGGCTTTTGGTAGGGTCCTTGCTTATGGGCTGGAATTTTACAGGATCACTCAGGATGTCGTCCATTTTATCATCATATTCTTCATGTTTCATGATGACATAGCGGTCTTGTTACCTTTTCTGATGATGATGTCCAGATTTTCTTGGAGCTGGCAGACAGGTTCCTTCAGGTAATTAAGAAGATAAATTCTGATAATGGAGCTATGAAACTCCCTGTGACCATCGGAGACTACTGGCCAGGGTATTGTTACGACAATGTCAGGACCCATAAGACTGGCCACCGGTTGCACCCTACAATTGCCTAAGTTAACTCCCTCCCCAACTTATGAAACAGCCAAGACTGAATAAAATCATCGCTCCCTACATCCCTAGGGATGCTCGGTGGTTTCCCTGGGAGAGTTCATCAATATTTGGAAACTATGTCTGTGAGAACTAATATTCCATTACTGGACATAGAAAGTCTATTCATGAACATACTGGTGGACAAAACCATCGATATTATTTTAAGGAGAGTCTATCACTCGGATGCCACACCCCTTAAAATACCAGAAGGTGCCCTCTGACGTCTTCTCTAAATCTTCTCCAAAGCTACACCGAGGAGGCCCCCTTCCTTTCACATAGGACTGACCTCTTTCGATAGGCAGATGGTGTCGCCATTGGATCCCCCCCTTGGTGTCCTATTTGCCAATATGTACATGGCAAATGTCGAGGAAAGAACCTTCAATTCCCATCCAAAACCAAAAATATGTGCCCGATATATAGACAATAATTATCTTCATTGCCATTGATACTGATGAAGAGGCCACTTGCCTACATTAGTTCCTCGCTGGGTTAGCGGGTTCCGTTCTCAGCTACCACCCTGTTGGTCGCGAGTTCGAATCTCCGACCGGCCAGTGAAGAACAAGGGGAATTTGTTTCTGGTGATAGAAATTAATTTCTTGCTATAATGTGGTTCGGATTCCACAATAAGCTGTAGGTCTCGTTGCTAGGTAACCAATTGGTTCTTAGCCACGTAAAAGTAAATCTATTCTTTCGGGCCAGCCCTAGGAGAGCTGTTAATCAGCTCAGTGGTCTGGTTAAACTAAGATATACCTAACTTGCCTACATTATACCGTGAAGAGGAACTCTAGCCTAAACTTTACTATTGAATATGGTGTCGAAGGCTGACTTCACTTCTTGGTTGTAAATGTGGAGACGAAAGGAGACAGGTACAATACTACTGTGTACCAAAAGACAATTAATGTGGGTTGGTGCCTTAATGCCTGTGGAGAGTGCCCTGACGCTTACAAACGCTCTGTGGTAGCCACTTACGTGAGACCTGCAATTACACACTGTTCCTCATGGAGCGTTGCTCATGCAGAGCTCAAATGTGTTAGGTAGCTCCTAACTAATAATGGATATGACAGCAATCTAACAGAAGGTTGCATAAGAAAACAATTGGATGTAGCTCCTAACTAATAATGGATATGACAGCAATCTAACAGAAGGTTGCATAAGAAAACAATTGGATGTGAGTGACAGCATACCAGTGACAATGCCTACCTCACCAAGAAATATCGTATTGTATTGCAAAGCTGCATATCACAGCCAGTTCAAGGATGATGTCAAGGCCATGAAGAGGATAATTGACAGCATTGCAATACCTACGAATACTAACAAGAGCATTTCATTACGTGTCTACTGTTGCCTGAACTTACTCAGCATCTTTTTAACGCAATATAGCACAGCTCCCCATAGGGAGGTGTGGGAGTCGACCAACGTAGTATGCAAATTTAAATGTACCTAGGGGACATGTTGAGCCCTCAGCAGTTACTAAATAGGTCACACCACTACCACTCTACACATATGATTGCAAGCTCACGGCAACACTATGTAGAAATCTCAGAGATCATGCAAAGAGGAGCACAGTTCCACAGATTACAAATAGCAAAAGCTGCGAGTATAAATCAACAATGGCCCGCATTAAATATACAGAACAAACTTCATCTTCCCTTCTTCAAGAAAACCACAGGACATCTGCGATAATGTGAAGGAAGACACAAGCAACAGAACACTTATAATTGTCTTGTATTTGATTTCCGTCAAAGATCTAACCAAGCAAAGGACGAAGGAATCCGTCGCGTTGTGTCAATAACATCCTATTCCTGAAGTATGCCTCAGTACTTAAATAAAATCGTTATGTACAAAAACAGAGCTCCGTCTGTAAATTTATTTTTTCATTAATAATACTAAACTGAACTCCGACCTTTCCTTAATCGACGAAACTGGGCACATGATCACTTTGTTTACCTTGAAATTCTGATACCTTTGTCTGTAGGTGCTAGACAATACGAGTAAACATATAAATATATAGATATATATATATAATATATATATATATATATATATATATATATATATATATATATATATATATATATATATATATATATATTAACTTTTATCACATACACAATTGTTCTGTGCATTAGTAGAATTACTAAAGGACCTCATTCAAACTGGATGGTATCTAATGGAGTTTTTATTCAAAAGTTACAAGCTTTCTTGGACAAAGAGTCCACATTATCAAGTATCCGATACTTGATAATGTGGACTGTTTGTCCAAGAAAGCTTGTCACTTTTTGAATAAAAACTTCATTAGATACCATCCAGTTTGAATGAGGTCCTATAATTTAATATATATATATATATATATATATATATATATATATATATATATATATATATATATATATATATATATATATATATATATATATATATATTATATATATATATATATATATATATATATATATATATATATATATATATATATATATATATATATATATATATATATATATATATATATATATATATATATATATATATATATATATATATATATATATATATATATATATATATATATATATATATATATATATATATATATATATACTGTATATATATATATATATATATATATATATATATATTTCCGTCCCACTTATACTTATACTTAATTACTCAAATTACTTTTCCAAGTGACCCTCTTCCACCTCTATCGAGTCACCCATTCCCCTGGACTCGTTTTGCAAAAAGGCGTAACTTCAGGTTTTCATTGATTCAGTGTTACACGAGGAATGAATTGCAATAAGATTCATTCGAGTCCAGCGTCTGCATGCAAATACTGAAACACTGAACTCTTGACTCCTTTCAGGTGTGAGCGTGACTCCTGTTCGCGTGCTGATGGTGCTCACCGTGGCGCTGTCTGCCCTCTATTCCCAAATCACCAGATGAAGGACCTGAAGCCCTAAGTGAATCGAAGAGGGGACATCGACCATTGTTACATTTCATACATTTGAATCAGTGCATCCTCGCTTCGATCCCCGGAAGTGGGAATTCCACTGGAAAGGAATGAAACTCCCTCAAATAGTGATCCTATTTTTTTATATTTGTCTCAGTTGTCTGCTGTGCTGAGATGTCATGGCGGACTGTTACATATATACATATATATATATAATAAAAACATATGTAGGTTGTACTTGCTTTTGTGAGTCCCAGATACCGTATAAGTACTGTAGTAGTTATGACTGTGTATATATTATACATTGCAGAACGGATGAAAAACTTTTTTCGTGTAAATTTGGTCTAAGTGTCTCACTCTTATGGAATAATTCTTCACTAGGTATTAAGTGTGGTCAAAGTCTAAATTGGAAAGTGTCATATAATCGTCTCTTTTTCCCTCTGACTCGAACTTCATCTCGCTCGTAGTTTACCTACACCACCCACCTCTCTCTCTCTCTCTCTCTCTCTCTCTCTCTCTCTCTCTCTCTCTCTCTCTCTCTCTCTCTCTCTTCGATTACAGGAATGTTGTTAACGATTAAATGTAAATATCTATGAATATATTGTATACCTCAGTTAAATGCAGATATAAAATTGAAAGATTTTTCATAATTAAGTATACATTCATACATATACATGAGTACGCCACAATGGCATCCATTTCTGCCCCACAGCAATTTCTAAGTAGAAATAGAAATTATGCCTGTTTGAACAACCTCGCTGTGAAGAACCTCTCTCTCTCTCTCTCTCTCTCTCTCTCTCTCTCTCTCTCTCTCTCTCTCTCTCTCTCTCTCTCTGTCATACTTCTGTGGGCCTATCTTTCTTTTATCTTGCAGACGCCGCCTCCCCTATGCATGCTCAGAGATGCGTGACATTTTGGTGTAGTTGATTCTCAGCGTATGTCAATTCAGTCATTCAGCTGCATTTGTGCCGAATTTAATTTTAGTGACTCCGGTGGTTTCATGAATCAATTTTCCGTTATTATGTATTATTGGTAGCGGTTATTTTTACAGCAGATCTGTTCTCTGTCAATCTTGTCTTTATTTTAAGTAAGACTGGAACTTTATGTATGGTACTGAGGCCATTTTGCTCAACTGATCGTTATTCTCAGGATCTTATCTCATTGAAGTTTTTATTACATGCCGGGAATTTTGAGTAACAGCATATACAAGTGTGTTCTATATATATATATATATATATATATATATATATATATATATATATATATATATATATATATATATATATATATATATATACATATTACATACACACGTACACATATATACATATAAATATATTTGTATATGAATGTGTATAAAGACAAGGTAGCATTTGACATATGATACAGTACAGTTGACATTTTTATACTTTCAAATAAGTCATAAATAAACCAGTAATATCGAATTCACTTTATCTTGGAAATAAGCTACACCGAAAGGTAACTATATAGATGGCCCACTACCTATGCCTTTCAGGATGCGAATATGATGTCGGCAACTTTATCCACTCTGCTGTCAGGAGAGATACAAGTTCATTTCGATTCAGCTAGCATGTACTGTATGTGTGTGTATGTAGTTGCACAAAATTTTTTTAGATTTTTTACACTAATCACCTTTTCATCCGTTTAGTAAAGTTAAACGATGTTCGTTTTCCATGAAATCACGGAGTCACAATGAAATACTTATATCAAGAAAAGCAGAAACAAATTCTTTGTACACTATGATATTTAGTTTCTGTTTTTAGAGGGTTTAACCGCCCCCCCCTTCCCCTCCCTCCTGCCCCCGCCAACACTACAACCTTGAAACTGTCACTGTCAATTTTTCTGCCTGTCCGTTTCCATCACTGTATACGATATTCGTAGAGAGAAACTGGTAACAAATGTTATCGTAGGTGTTTGCGAGAAATAGACCTACTTTTTAAAGACTTGCTGTTTGGGTTCGTTCTTCTATTGCATGAAAGTCATTGCTCATAACGCATACCTCTGATTGTAAGTGTGTATATGCTCATTTATGGTTACATCAGGCAGCCGTATGTGTGTTAGAACCCATTTTACATACGACTTACCTTCTGTATGACTGTAGATGTTGGAGAAAAATAGAATAAGTTACTGTAACTACATCTGTCTGAGAGAGAACAACTAATGTCTCTTGCTTCTGAACTGCATGCGAAGCACAGGTTAGTCTGATTGTTTTCTTTTTATACGAATTTGACGTTGTATTTTCTACGTCCCTTTACTTTCCCTCCTGCAGCAGTATTTCAGTCTTTTCTCCTGAATTGTCGTAAGAGACAGACAACATGGGATCACTCTTTCGTCTTTCTTGGGTTCCTGCGATGCTTCTCTACTGGTCACTTTTTACCAGGTACGGTACATATGTAATTGTAATAGCTACAATGCCCTCTAAACTTCTCGAGTTCTTCGCACTTTTTGGGGATACACTTGTCACTACAAAGCCTTAAGATCCAAGAGCAAGAAATTGAAGTGGATGAGATGTCTGATAGCGGGAAACGAAGCCATGTCACCATAATCACAAGGAGGTCACGTTGTCGACCTGACCACGAGAAGGATAAAAGTCTATTAAGTGGCTACGATGGTGAGGATGGGTCTATTCCTGCTCTAATAAATATATCCGAAAACGACAGGTATATGTGGTCAGGTTGGCAACGTGGCCTCCTTGTGACTATGGCGACACGGGTTCATTTCCCACTACTGGACATCTCAACCACTTCAATTTCTTCCTCTTGGATCTTAAGGCTTTGTAGTGACAAGCGTATCCAAAAAAGTGCGAAGAATTCAAGAAGCTAAGAGGGCATTGTGACTATCACTATTATATATGTACAGTATATATATATATATATATATATATATATATATATATATATATATATATATATATATATATATATACTGTATATGTATATACAGTATATACTTGAAAAATCACAGTAAATGCACGTGACTTCAGTGTATAAGCGAATCCATGAAAAAATGACAGGCAGAAGTTCAGTACCAAGTGCTTTCACGTATATTATTTTGTGCCCAGACGATGCGTTAATAAACGTGAAAGCTCTTGGTACTGAATTCTGCCCGTCATTTTTTCCTGTGGATTCCGCTTATATATATATATATATATATATATATATATATATATATATATATATATATATATATATATATATATATATATATATATATATATATATATATATATATATATATATATATATGTGTGTGTATATGTATATATATATATATATATATATATATATATATATATATATATATATACATATATATATATATATATATATATATATATATATATATATATATATATAGCCCATTTGAAAAGTTTGATATAATTTTCAATGCTGTTCTATATATATATGATTTCAGAGATAGCAGTTTTGTTTACGTTTTAGTTTAGTTTTTTTTTTTTTGATTTCAGAGAAGCAGTTTTGCGTTTTAGTTTAGTTTTTTTTTTTTTTGCCATAGCAGCATTCCTGTTATGCTCTGAAGTCAACTGTGATGCTTTTTCATTGTTCATTTTTTCTGCGCTAGTTATACATTAACATGCTTTGACACTTTGCTTTACAATTTTCTGAACAGATGCATCTCTTTTAAGTTTGTTCCCTTTCGTTCTTCGTTTTTATCAGGATTTGAACTTGTTTATTCCTCTTTCGATGTGCTTGACATTGTCATATTTTCCCGTTGTATATTTTTATCGATCCCAAAGTATTTATCTTCTTTTTTAAGCTACTGTTCCAATTCTGTTTAACACACTTGATGGAAATGGTGCAATTAATGCACTTAAGTTTACCATTTCCATTTCATTTCGTGCCCAAGATAATCAGTGTCGTTCGTTTGTGCTTTATCGGGCAAGAGTGATCTTAGGAATTCTCTCTCTCTTCCTCTCTCTCTCTCTCTCTCTCCATAATGCCCTGCTCACCGAGAGGCTGAATGCCCGAAGCATTCAGCCAGCCACCAGGCATTTTTCTTCCCTTTTTCTGGCGAAACTGCCTGGTGATAAGCTGAGCCGAGCATGAAGCGTGGCCAACCGTCAACCGAATCTGTAGCTATTAGCTTGGCTTCTGAAGATATCTGTACATATCTCGGTCTCTGTTGCTATGAACACTGTACATAGGAAAGGCACTTTACCATGTTGATTCTTCCCTGATACCTCAATCGTCTCTTTATGAAACGCCATTTATAATCTCCTTTCTAATCACTCTCGCTTCTGTTCTCATTTACCCAGTCTCTTTTCGCGCTCATATTTTTATGCATTATTTTGTTTGCTCTTGTTATTTTGGATGGATACTTTTTCGTAGTAATGTTTGTTTTCTCTGTTTGGTACATATCATCCTTGAAGTTTTGAAATTTTGCCTGTTTTTATCTTCCCGTTTGAAAAGTTGGTTTTCAAGTAGATCTGCAAAGGGTAAAACCTATGATTAATATTTTTTTTTTCTTTTGCTCTTAAAAATGAAAGACCATCCACATAATAATTTTAGTTTATATTTCTAGGATGATTGTTGCTAGTTTTTTTTTTCTGTTGTGTGCTATAATTGTTTAGAGTCTGATGAATCGAAAAGCGAGAATCGTTGGTCGAGTCTCGAGCATGAGCAGGCTTCCTTTACTCGTGTGAAGATGCGGGGCCAGATCATAGTTTGTTAAAATAATGCCTCGTCATGAACAGTTTTTATCGAATTTCCAGGCTTTTTGTAATGAGATTCATTTTAATTAACTGAACTGTTTTGCTTAATCTGAAAGTTATTTTGTGTTTATGTCTCTGCGACCCAGTTACGATTGGACTGGTGGAGCAGTGGTCGCAGTGTTTAGCTGAAGAGGTCAAAGGTCTCAGTAGCACTTGTTTGCAAAGACAGAAGCTGCTGCGCTCACCCCTTTTGATAGACGAAAATAATGATGAGTTTATTTGCGATGATTGTCAACTGTGTTACATCTGGAAATTGTAATGAGTCTCGCTTCAAGTGGACTATATATATACATATATAAATATATTTTCTTCTTTTAAAGATATATGAAATGGATTATGACTGAAAGAGTGTTTTATTGTCCTTTAATTAATATGTTTTATCCAGAGACTTTAAAAGCACACTTTGTGAAGCGCTTTGTCATATCATCAGAACTCTGTAAACATACTATGATATTTATAGGTTTGGTGACACCATCCTTTGACTCACTCGACTGATGCGCCTGACTCCTATCTCAAGTTCTGATGATAACAGTAAGCACTAACCTATGAACTGGCTTTTGCGTAGAGGGCTTCGACGTGCTATTGGTGAGAGTTCTGCGTAGGTGTTATGTAATGTAAACTTTCTGCACATGGGACTCATCCACGATTCAGCAGTTACCGTATGAATGTAGCAGTGATCTTTGCCTTGTCCATTCTCAAGAGACAGCTGCTGCTATGGGAAACCGCTTAACATTGCAGAAAATATAGCATACTTCTTCAAAAGTGTCAAAAGTGGAAGGACAATAATTTTGTTCACATGGGCCTTACTTACATAACCGGATTCTTAAAGCAATCACAGTATAGTCGACATGACTTGAGGAATCGTGAGAAAAGTGGTTCAGGAATCTGACATTTAGGGTAATGCTCAATCACATTTCCTTCTTTCAGTTACGATATCATAAAAACTTTTCCCACATATATACTTTATTCATCATATTTTTTATAAATGGATTTGTTAGTTTAGTATCAAGCAATTGCTGGCGATATACTTGAATATAAATTTTTAGTATGAGTCACATTTCAAGGGAAGCTAACGTGAGTAATGAATCAGTGGCAAGTAAATCTCCCAAAGTGTATCCATTACGAAACTTCGACAAACAGAGCTATCGCTAACAGCTGGGCTTTAGTAGTTTGATTGTTCACTCTGAGTATGCATATATGTAAGTTTCTAGATATGTATAGTATAGTCGCGCACGCAAACAATCCATTACCTACTAGATAGCTTTAAATTACTCACGTCTATCAGTATTGCAAGTGTCCAGGCTGCTTCGAATTTCGCTTTCATACATTACATTGTTCACATTACTGACTCTGCCTCTGGAAAGGAATAAGGGTTTATTGCCTAGGTACCTGAAATTCTTTTCTTATTAATTAGTTATTAAAACTTTACGTGAAATTCATTTGCCCCCTGTTTAGAGTATGTTCTTGAGTCTTTCTCCTTGATAGGATTAAATAAAAAAAATTCATTGATCTGTTGATTCCCTCATCTTCTAAGACTCTCTCTCTCTCTCTCTCTCTCTCTCTCTCTCTCTCTCTCTCTCTCTTCTATGGGTACTATTTTGGTCACTGATCCTCGAGCTCAATGCGAGTTCTTTTCAGGAGGCCTCTTAACATCCATCAGACCACATTTCCTGGCCTTTAGTGATCGGTAATCCGTTCTTCGAATTTCGCTGTTAAGTGACCTTTCTTTTGTCTCTTGCCAAGCCTTAGAATTTTCTTTCTACCCGTTTTTATTATTATTATTATTATTATTATTATTATTATTATTATTATTATTATTATTATTATTATTATTATTATTCATTTTGTGGGGGTAATAACGTTTTCCTTTAAGAGGCAATCTGATACTTCCTGAGCGGTAAAACCCCACTCTTCTTTTTCTTCAGACTGGGGGTAGGAAAGGTCGCTAAGTTGCCCGAGTCACTGACCCTTTATTTTAAGAGAGAACACACTTATTCTGAGAGTTACCGTTAGGCTGATATACCTGCATCTCTCTTTGAGTTTATCTTGGGAATTGTTGCTTAAGGGTAATCTTAGACACTTGCATTTGTTTACAGCTTTCTGGCAATAATTTTTCACTTTAGTCTTGTGCAAGAAGCCCTCAGTTTGGTCCTAAACAATTAAATTTTTTAGCATTTTATGGTCTATGATCACCTATGGAGATGAAACCGAGGCATCTTGACATTCAGTACTAGTAAATCTTTAACCTCAGCTACTGAATCATTCCTAGCTACAGCTTTTGCTAGAAAACGGGGAAAACTTTCTGCACCTCTTCCCTCTTGTTTTGCCTATTAATCTCATTGTCAACAGGTCTCGCACACGCACAGGTGCTCCCGGACCTCCATATCTTAACTCCTGTATCCCTCATTACCTTTGCTGCTTGCAAGTTCCATAGAATTCTTTCATCTGTCAAGATTGGCAGATTTTCTGGCCCAGAATTTCTCGGCAGAATATTACAGGGAGTCTGTGGATGAACTTGACTCATGTGCGATGCCAGCTCTCTCCTTCTACGGATACTACTGCAGCTACTCGTTCGTTCAGCACAAGAGAGTGTATCCTTCTCGTCTCAGGTTGCTTACTAGCGCTAATCAAGTGCCTTCGTCCCCCATATATCGTGGAACCCTATGTATATGTGTGTATATGTGTATATATATACAGTATATATATATATATATATATATATATATATATATATATATATATATATATATATATATATATATATATATATATATATATATATATATATAATATATATATATATAATATATATAATATATATATATATATATATATATATATATATATATATATATATATATGTGTGTGTATATGTTGTGTGTGTGTGTGTCTGTGTGTCTGTGGTGTGTGTCCCCCTTGATGTGGGACCACCTTGATGAGGGGCTCTTGAACCCCAGGAATTTATTCCCTGGTTTGAGTCTCATATAAGATGATTTATTTGTTCGGATTAATTTTTGTGAAATTTTCCACTTTTGCAAAAATTTATTGGACCTGTTAAATAGGAAAAGATATCTTAGCTGGGATTGGGTTTATATCCGAAGCTAAATAGTGGGAACTGTTGTAGGACCATCAACTGCCCAATAATGTTCAGACCTGAGAGTTATCAGATTGATAGCTCAAGGGAGGAACTATTCTTTAGTGCTGGACCACGGATTCCAGGGGGGTCTGGTTCTAGGGATAGGACACTCGGCATTCTATCCGGTTTGCCCATGATATGATTAGGATGGGGACGATTGTATTCTTGAAATACTCTGTCCTAGCAAGTGGGTTTGGCTTACACTTGGGCCACTCTAATCATGTTGTGCTCTCCCCTGTTGGGTAGGGTAGGGAGCGGACATTTGGGAGTCGGTTCTCACTCGTGCCATTGGTGAAAGAATAAACTTCATGAAAGGCTGGTGGTATCTTTTTTAAGGTTTTCCGGTTTATTTATTTTTTTATATATATTTTTTTGCTTATACTTAAATCTTTATGAATAGTAGTTGTAAGGATTCAAGTACCCCTGGGCTCTTTGATGACACTGACTCGGCACAGTTAACGACCTCTGAAACCGCCTCTGACATCCTTTGTCTAGAAAAATAAAAAGAAATCTTAAAGTAATTACACTGGAACCATATACTCCAGTACAGAGCAAAAAAAAAAAAAAAAAACGTAAATATCGTCTTGACCCAACCTTGACTCACTTCGACTCCCTCTTTGGGAGTGGCAGTTGGTCAATGTTTCTAACCTTAGAAACTGACCAAAAAATATCAGCACTCAAGCTGGAAAATTATTTAAGCAGACACTCTATGACTGAAATGTCGTTTAGACAAATAAAACAAAAGACATGGCTTATAGAAGCCACAATAAAAAGTCAGTCTGAAAATTATTTATCAATAAAAAATATAGATAACATAAATATAAAAAAAAAAACATGATACTATGAACAGTATTCAGGGTACCATTGTACTTCCTGAGAATAATAATGAGCCAGTTGAAAAGAAAATACTATTAGGCTCGCTTAAAAAGAGATACCCAAAAGTACAGGATTGTCAACTATATGATATGCCAAGTAAACAGATGAATAAACAAATATTAAAAATCGCAAAAATAAAATTTGAAGGTCAAAATCTACCTCAGAATATATAAATTTTAGGCCAAACCAGAGAAGTAAGATCATAAGTCCCAAAGCCCCTACAGTGTAAAATTTGTAGTAAATATAGACACGCGAAAAAATATTGTCGAAATGAACCTGTGTGAGCGTATTGTGGATCTGAAGAACATGCCACACAATGGAAGTGCAGCGAACCAAAGTATATAAACGGTGGGTTAGACCCTCATGTAAGATCCAAAGAATTTATGTACTCTATATACAATACAGAGTAAAAATATTACAAGAAAGAACTGGAATGTCTGCAAAAGAAGCTAAATTAGAATTGAAAGTGAGAGGAATTCAAGATCCGTCTAAAACACGTACATATTCTTCAATAACAAGAACCGAAAATGAAACAAAAATGCATACAAATAGAAATAACGGAGCACAGAAAAGTAAATCTCAGGAAGAAATTAATGCTTTAGAAATAAAAAATAAAACGGTAAAGAAACAGGTACAAATGGGATGGATGATAATTCATCCAATTCATTTGAAATATTAATGCAAATAGGAACACAGGAGGATGCTATACAGAAGTAACAGAAGAGGGTCGTGAGGGAGTGGAAATTAAAGATAAAAAAAAACGCCTTTGGAGAGAACACCACCCAAAACGAAAAAACCAACTATAATTAGGGCAACATCGGTTAAACCAAAGACAAAAGATGTGAAGAAAACAGAAACTAAGAATATACCTTTATCTCCTAAAATAATAGTAAAACCTATGGATATAGATATCCGAAACACTGAAGCTAAAGATAACAATGATTATGTCAAGGGAGAAGAGATTACTCCATCACCAATAATTGGTACAAGAGCAAATGAAACAAGGAATGTACATGAAAACACGTGTGGATGAAATGGTTGTTTTGTAGAATTGTGCAATAATAACAAAAACATAGCAAAAGATGGTTTAACAAACATTATAAGAAATTTTATGAAATATAGAAAAAAAGATACCACAGATTTGAGTACCCATGAAAAAGGCTGCATGTGCATTGAGCACTTAGCATGTTATAAAGAAAAAAAAATGAATGTCGTGAGTAAATTATTAGAAAAAATCCAAGCTGATATAAAAAAAAGAGAAAACTTGTCCGCTATAATAATTTTTTTTCAATAACTGTATTATACAATGGAACGTAAATGGTCTGCAGACCAGATTACACCTAGGTGAAATACAACGATTACTAAAAGAGTACGAACCAGTGTTATTATGTTTACAACATGTTAACAAAACAATATCAAGAATAGGTAAATATGCCTTAGCATCTACATCTAGAGGGGAAGAAGGAAATTAAGGCACTGCTATATATGTACACTCGGCGAGAAAAGTGAGGATACAGTTTTCATTAGATTTTGTTCATCGAATTTCAATTTTTTTCTTACAGAAAACACATAATCTCGGTTAATTTACTAGAATATGAAAATACAATGCAAATTATATCATATATGTTAAATCTGCAAAACAAAAACGTTCAGATACTTAAAAACACCATACATGTCCGAAGTAATCAGAATTTCTCAGATGATTTCGTTCATAGAGATCTAAAAGATAGTATGTGGATATCTCGGTGTAGTACTATTCATCAGAACGGCAATATTTACTCGTTTTCCGTTATGAACAGGCTTATTATTGCATCATCATACGAGGTAATGATAATTTCTTTAATTTTCACACATTCATGTTTGTATTTCACGGTGTTAAAAGTCAGCTGGAATTAATGGCAGTAAATGTTGTGACACCTAGGGTAGGTTGACCAAATCTATTTAAATCCGCAAGAGCGTTATCTATGATGTGAAGGGCAGCGTGGGAGCTCCGGGGGGAAAACGCAAGTAACTGGATGTTTCTTGACGTTGCCATAGTTTCTCTCTCTCTCTCTCTCTCTCTCTCTCTCTCTCTCTCTCTCTCTCTCTCTCTCTCTCTCCATTGCTAAAACATACTATACAAATATAGTATAGCTCAATCTCTAAAAAGAAAAAATAATGAAATGAGTAGCTCTACTGATAGGTCTAGGAAGCACACAACAGCTCTCTCTCTCTCTCTCTCTCTCCATTACTAAAACATACTTTACAAATATAGTATCGCTCAATCTCTAAAAAAAAAGAAAAAAATAATGAAATGAGTAGCTCTACGGTAGGCCTACATATAGGCCTAGGGCTTACACAGCAGACTCTCTCTCTCTCAGCAGACTCTCTCTCTCTCTCTCTCTCTCTCTCTCTCTCTCTCTCTCTCTCATCATAACAATGTATTCGTTCCTTTTCGTTGGACATTGCTCAAATTTAACTCTTGATTTCATTATGGAAGATCGCGTTTCTGATTATGCAAGCATTCCGTTCAATGTGGTGTCGTAAACTCATTTGTGTAAGGTTGCTTGGCAAGTTATGTCGAAAAATGTTTATTTTGCTCAGAGCTGTCATTGCAAATTACAACTTGAACGAATACTGTAAAACTTACTACTACATTTAAGTATCAATGATTTCAGAATCGTAGAATATGATTGAAAGTTATAGGAGGTCAAGCAAAAAACAAACACAATAAGACGGAAGCTCCTCCCATTTCTAAAGTTGCCAGATGTCGCATTATTGAGCAACATATGTCCGAAGATTTTAAAAAACTGTATCCTCACTTTCCTTGCTGAGTGTACAACAAGCATAGTTGACAGATTGAATCGGAATACAGTTGACGACTTGCATACAAGTGATAATTTCCCAATATTAATTTCATTATTACAAAATAATCCCACCAAGCATGTCCCTCAATATAACATTTATAAAGCAGATTGGGAGAAATATGAATTCCACACTAGGAATATCCCACCATTTGAATATTTAAAAGACCATAGGAAACTAATAAATTTCTTGTAGATTTCATCAAAATTGCTGCTGATAAAGCAATTCTAAAATCAAAATCTCATCCAGCAAAACACAAAGTCCCTTGGTCGTCTGAAAAACAAACAGAATTAATAAAAGTAAAACACCAAATTGGAAGACGATTAGATAATTTGAATAGAAAGTTCAGTAAAATAAATAAAACATTACGGATGTTAGAAGGAACTTTATAAAAATTATATTATTATTAGAAATTGATACATTAAAACCTCTCTATACCAAAATATCTGCAAAATTTAAGAGAATTAATTTAGGGAAGAATCATTTCATGGAGGAAATATGTATCAGATCTCTCTAATAATACTCCCATGCAAAAATATGGGAAAAATTCAGGAAAATAAATGGTACCCATGTTAAACCACCTAGACATGCTATAATAAAACATGGGAAAAGAATACTTGATCCTAAAGAAATAAATAATGTATTAGGAGAAAATTTAGCAAAAGTAAGTAGTGACAAAAATTTGGATGAGCATTTCAGCACCAAGAAAAATAGCATAGAATTAATAACAATTAATTTTGAAGCAGAAAATATATGTTATAATAGAAAAACTAATATGTAAGAGTTGGAATTTGCTCTGTTGAACAGCAATAAATCTACCCCTGGAGGTGACAGTATTTATTTTGAAATGATCTGCCATTTAGCACCTTTGGCAAAGACATACTCATTAGAGCTTTATAACCACTTATGGCTTCGAAATTTATTTCCTGATGAATGGCATAAAGCTATAATTATTCCTATCCCCAAACCTGGAAAAGATTCCAGTAATGTAAACAATTACAGACCAATTTCTCTAACAAGTTGTTTATGCATGTTACTAGAAAAAATTTTAAATGCTTGACCAATATGGCACATTAGAGAAAATAAAATTTTGACTCCCACTCAGTTTGGGACACAAAGTAACAGATCTACACTGGATTCTCTGTCTAACTTGGAAGACCACATACGAAGAGGATTTGACAGAATACAAATTACTATAGCCGTCTTTTCTGTCATTGAAAAGGCATATGATACTACATGGAGATATGCAATATTGGAAATGTTACATAAAAACAGCATCCGTGGACATTTACCTAGGTTTATCCAAAACTTTCTGACAAATTGCACTTTTCAAGTGAGAATTAATGGTGCATTGTCAAGTACATTTCCACTTGAAAATGGTGTTCGACAAGGAAGCGTCCTTAGTGGCACACTGTTACTTTAGCAGTAAATGATATCAATAATAATCTACAGTACCTATTGGAATTAAAAGTAACTTGTATATGGATGATTTTGCCATATATTATTCAGCATCTCGCATAAAACATGCAGAGCGAATCATTAATAAAACTATAATAAAAATAGATGAATGGGCCTCAGCTGTAGGCTTCAAATTTTCAATACAAAAGACTCAAGCAGTAATGTTTTATAAAAATAAAAAGTGGAAAAAAGGTGAAGAAATAGATTTAAGAATCAGAAATCATTCCATACCAATTGGCCAAACAGCAGAATTTTTGGGATCAGTATTTGATACTCACTTGAACTGGAAAGCCCACGTAACATACATGAAATCAAAATGTTAAAGACCATTAAACCTAATTAAAAAACTATGGAACACTGCTTGGGGAGCCGATAGACATATCTTTACTGTACTATATAAACCAACAGTACTGTCTATCATTGATTATAGAAACGAAACATATGGTTCGGCATCCTACGCAACTCTGAAAACGTTAGATCCACTTCATAATGAAGGCCTTAGAATATGTTCAGGAACTTTTTGATCATCGCCAACATCTTTACAAGTTGAATGTGGTGAACTACCTCTCTCTCTCTCTCCATAGAGAGCTAGTAACAATGAAGAGTGCTCAGAGAATTCAGACAAATGACTCTCCAACCAAAAAATTATTTGGATTAAGAGATGTGTGTATAAACAATCATCCACCTCCTTTCCCAATTAGGGCTAGAAGATTGTCTGAGGCGCTAAATATAAATATACAATTACCTTTAATATTAAAATTACCTCCTCCTTGGACAATGAATAAAATACGAAAACCTAATGAATTTTAAAACAACTAAATTTTTAAATTTTACTTAATTTATTTTAAATTTAGTGAGTATATGTGGAAACATGAGTATAAATGTATTTATTGTATGAATGTGCACCACTATGAGAGCGTATGCCTTTGTGCAACTTTTAATTTCATTTTCATTCATTCATCACCATACCGAGTGACCTGTTTGGTCCCAGTGCTAGGCTTCTAGCCTAGACTGTCATTTCATCCAAATCCTTCGGGGCCAGCCCTAGGAGTCAGCTTAGTGGTCTGGTTAAACTCTTTGAATAATAATAATAATAATAATAATAATAATAATAATAATAATAATAATAATAATAATAATAATAATAATAATAACCAGACCGGATAAAGGAAGAGGCAAGGTAATTTTAAACAAAAACAGCTATATACAGAAAATGGATGATATTCTAAATGATACTACTAAGTTTGTTGAAATAGGAAGTCCAACATATCAGCCTATATTTAAGGTGGAGGATAAAATTAATAGCTTACTCAAAGGTTTCAAAAATCCAAACATTACAAGTGAAAGCACTTACCAAGAATCATATTGTTCTGGCTCATCATGTGGTGTATTATACGGACTTCCGAAGATACATAAAGACGGTGTTCCACTACGGTCTACGGCCAATCCTGGCTGGCCTATAATAGCCCCAATTATCGGATAGCAAAATAACCTAGTACCAATGTTACATCCATTTGCAAATAATGTCTTACTCAGTTCAGCTAACCTTGTACCTGATATTTTACCACAAGATGTTGACTTGTATATGGTTAGTTTTGACGTCACATCTCTTTTTAAGAACATACCGTTGCAGGCGACGGTTGACATTATCTTACATAAATTTTTTACGATGAAAGTGTTTTATATTGTAGTTTTAATAAGGATGATTTTTAAAAGCTTCTAGAAATTGCAGTGCAGGACACTCACTTTATTTTTAACAATAAAATATTTAAACATGTTGATGGCTTTTCAATGGGGTCTCCACTCGGCCCCATTATGGCTAATGCTTTTATGTGCTCTTTTGAGGAACAGATGCTGGATGGGTGTCCCTTATCTTATCGCCCTCTCTTTTATAAGCTATATGTCGACGATACTTTCGCCTTGTTTAGATCCCGTGAGGCAGCCGAAACTTTCTTACAATATATCAATGGCCTACACACTAATATACAATTCTCAATTGAGCACGAACATGACAACAAGCTTGCTTTTTTAGATATTTTAATTACTCGGACAGAACGTGGTTTTAATACGAGTGTTTTTTAGAAAAGCGACATTCACAGGTCAGGGTACAAACTTTTATAGCAGTTGTTCTTCAGCATTTAACTTAAACAGTATCTCCACGCTGTTACACCGTGCTTATACGTTAACTTCTAACTGGCAGAACTTCCACAACGAAATTCAGTTTTTATCTCAGTTTTTCAAAAACAATTTGTTTCCTCCATCCTTATTCTACAAATACGTGAAAAAGTTAAAAGTTCTCGACTAATAGACTTCATCCACGTCAATCTGTTCCTAACGTACCCAAATTATCTATGTATGCCTTTTATTCATTCCAACGCATTTAAATTACAGATAAAAAAGTAATCCAGAATACTTTTCCGGCCTTGAATATTAAATTGGTATCTAAAAATCCTAAAACCCTGGGTTCCTTGTTCTCCCACAAGGATAAACTCCCGGCTTTGATGCGGTCTTTGGTGGTTTATTGTTTTACTTGCCCAGAATGTAAGATTGGGAAATATGTGGCAGCCACCAAAAAGACTGCTCAAGGTCAGGATAGATTCTCAACTTGGAGTCAGTCACCTTTAAGGGATGTACTTTAAAAAACAAAGAATTCTCTAGTATAAGAGAACATGCTAATAAATGTAGAACTTTATTTACACATGATGATTTCCGTATCGTGGCCCAAGCACCCAATGACTATTCTCTCTCTATTTTGGAATCTCTAACAATTAAGTAGCTTGTGCCCTTATTAAATAGTGAGGCCTCCTCCACTGTTTTGCTTACAGAATAGTTGACGCCCGGCCTCCCGCGAAGGGGAATGTCACTCAGTTTTGTTAGCTTTCTAGAGATAGGTACTAGTTCAGAATTCTCTTTGCTTTTTATTTTTTATTTCACGTTTTTTACCTTGTTTCATATAGACTATTTAGTGTTTTCGTGATTTTAACTTTTCTAATTGTCATTTTACTGAGTCTGTTTTTAATTTGTAAATTTTGTATATTTTACAGCCCTGATGATGAGACTAAGTCTCGAAAATCTGGCCAATAAACTTGAGATGCTCCGATGGGTATTTTCCATCCTTTTCCTTCTATATGTATATATATATATATATATATATATATATATATATATATATATATATATATATATATATATATTTATATATATATATATGTATATATTAAATGTGTGTATATATAGATAAATGTATATATATATATATATATATATATATATATATATATATATATATAGATATGTGTGTGTGTGTGTGCAAATATGTGTATATGTATGTATATATGTATATGTATACAATATATATATATATATATATATATATATATGTATATGTATATATATCTATATAGTACATATGTATGTTTATATGTATATATATATGTATATGCATATAAGTATATGTATATATATACTGTATATGTATATTTATGTGTGTATATATAAATGTATATATATATGTGTGTGTGTATATATATACATTCACACGTATACATATGTATATATACCGTATATGAATATATAATATATATGTATATATGTATGCATATGTATATGTATATATATATATATATATATATATATATATATATATATATATATATATATATATATATATATATATATATATATATATATATATGTACATATATGTATATGTATATACCTCTCCAACTTCAGAGCAACAGCTCGAAGAACAATCCAAAGCGGGTCAGTGAAAGGCACTGTCTGTATGTCTTTTATTATAATATGCCAACGCTTCACAACTCTTCATAGCTGCATTTTCTAGGCTGCAAGCAGCTAACATGGCAATCAGTAAACTAATGAAATCAGAATTACAAATTAGAATTACAATAAAGCATTCAGAACAAAACGACTAAAACATATCCTAAAGGAACAAGCAAAAGGCTGGTGACCATCTACCCAGAAGGAAGCTAAAAACAAACTACTGTACTCATATTGAGTATTGCAAAAGAGGAAGAGAAAAAAATAAATAAATAAACAAACATATAGACAGAGAAGAAACAGCTCAACAAGACCACCAGGCACTAAACAATTGTGCGGACGATGATCGGGAGTTTAACGTTGGTGCAGTCAATTTGATAAAAATAGATTCAAGTATTGTTAAATCATTTTCTTTTTGTACTTTTCCTATTATTGAAAAGTCTTTATTTTCTATAAAAGTTTTACATATCGTGGAATGATTCCTGATATTAGATTTTTTAGGGCTGGACAATCTGCTCCCGGTTCTGAAGCTGACTCCTCTATGAGCATCAGTGCGAACTCGCAACAGCCTCTTAGTACATGCGACATAGATCCCCTGACTACACCTGGGCCACTTGTACTTATATATAACGTTGGATGTAAATAAAGGACTGAGCTTGTCTTTAAACTTGAAGAGAGGGCCAACTGTTCGGGGGTTCTTTGGAATGAGTTTGAGATTCAGGGCCGGTAATTCCTTTTGAATGATGTTTAGAAATTTCTTTCTGAAAGAATCGTCTTGTATATAGGGGAACGCTGCATACAAATTTCTTAGTGGCAGTGTAGGTGGCGTCATGTTTTTATTCAACATACTATAAAAAAAATAGTTTAGGTGGAAAACAGTTGTTCCTGAAATAATTAGAGTTATTTCGTCATGAAAAATCAGCCAATTAGATGACAGAGTAAAAGCCCTGTGGAGGAGGGTAAAAAGAGCAATTTAAAACTGAAATAACAAGAGCTATAGAAATTCATACCCAGACCCGTAAACGTACCTTTACGATATATTCCCAGTTCTTCCCTGGATGGGTTGATATCGTACTCGCCTAGCACTCTCCTAGGCCCGCGTTCGATTCTCCGGCCGGACAGTGAAGAATTAGAGGAATTTATTTCTGGTGTTAGAAATCCATTTCTCGGTATAATGTGGTTCGGATTCCACAATAAGCTGTAGGTCCCGTTGCTAGGTAACCAATTGGTTCTTAGCCACGTAAAATAAGTCTAATCCTTCGGGGCAGCCATAGGAGAGCTGTTAATCAGCTCAGTGGTCTGGTTAAAACTAAGGTATACTTAACGATATATTCGTGTAGGATCCTATCGAGCTCCTGGAAACCAGAACGTCAAAAAATGGGAGCTTGCTGTTAGATTCTTTTTCTAGCGTAAATTTTATAACAACGCTTACTAATTATTATTGGAACAACTGTTTTCCATCTAAATCATTTTTTAAACAGTTAAATAGTATGTTGAATAAAAAGATGACGCCACCTGTCCCTAAGATGAATTTTTACGCAGCGTTCCCCAATATACAAGATGATTCTTTCAGGAAGAAATTTTTAAACATCATTCAAAAGGAATTACCGGCCCTTAACCTCAAACTCATTCCGAAGAACCCCCGAACAGTTGGCTCTTCAAGTTTAGAGACCAGCTCAGTCCCTTATTTACGTCCAACGTTATACAGTATATAAGTACAAGTGCCCCAGAGGTAGTCAGGGGATCTACAGTATGTTAGATGTACTAGAGGCTGTTGCGAGAACGTATTGATGCTCACAGAGGAGTCAGCTTCAGAACCGGGAGCAGATTGTTCTGCCCTGAACAGTCTAATATCAGGAATCATTCCAAAATATGTAAAACTTTTATAGAAAATAAGGACGTTTCAATAAAAGGACAGGTACAAAGAGAATATTATTTAACAATGCTCGAATCTATTATTATCAAATTAACTGTGCAGTCAGGGAAATGATTTCTTTTACCCCTTGAGTTCACGAGACATTGTAAATGGCAACGCCGCTTTTGTTTGCGTAGTTAAGTAGTAATACTATTAGCTGATTGGTGCAGACGTCTCCTTACCAGTTAACATATATTTACTTCCTTTATTTCATAAAAACTAAAGTAAGTTGATAAAAAAATAAAATGTGTGAACAATCAGCAAAGTGAAAAATGGGTTTATAGTGTTTTTTCTCAGGATTATATACAACGCTTTAGAGGAGGGAAATTACGTAGAGTAATATCATCAGGTACTGCAGTGTCGTTTGGCTCCTGAGACTGACACAGGAGACGGAGGTCGACGGTGAGAGGTTGGAAGAAGGTAGAAGTTGTTCCGAGGGAGGGAAGGGACGGTGAACTGTCTAATCAAACCATGCGTAGCTTCGTTAACGATTTTGCTTATAAGTCCAAAAATGTTTAGGAGCTACCGCGGAATTACCATTTCATCAATTGATACTGTAGCTACAGTGACTGAAAATAAATATCGATGCAATTGCTACAAAATCACATTCATTGCCCACAACTCATTTTTTCAAGACGAGAGAGAGAGAGAGAGAGAGAGTTGATATCATGTATTCACACAAATATCTAGCAAATGTAATTGCTTCTTAATGACATCACAGATTTATTTTGCTCATCAACTTTCTTAAATGTGGCCAGCATTCTTTTATGATATTAATGAGTGAACAGCCAAGCCATTTACGTGGCAAACTAGTTTCTTCCTCAGTAGTCTCTTGGAAGCTTCGAGACCCTCTGTCAGGCAACCTCTATCAAGGGATGAACACCGAAAATATATGGTTTGTTAAATATATATATATATATATATATATATATATATATATATATATATATATATATATATATATATATATATATATATATATATATATATATATATATATATTATATATATATATATGTATATATATATACATGTATATATATATATATATATATATATATATATATATATATATATATATATATATATATATATATATATATATATATATATATATAAACATATATATAGCTATATATATATATATATATATATATATATATATATATATATATATATATATATATATATATATATATATATATATATATATATATATATATATATTGTATATATAATATAATATAATCCACTTACAGCTTTACCCGGCGATGCTGACGTCGCGTTTTGTTGTGAAATATGCGCAATATTAGTATACGTTTGTTGTGAAATATGCGCAATATTAGTATACGTTAAATGCTCTCTGCTATGCTATTTTTCTACTTCAAACACCCGAGTAGAGGGACCTTGGTTGGATGGATTCCGCTTAAACTATTAAGATTGGTTGCAGGTAAATGATACATTTCTCAGTTAACAGAATCCAGATCCAAGTTCTTATAATATGAACCTATGAAGTCATGGGAGGTCACATTCCACTTTTGGTCAGATGGTTGGCTGCACCACCAATGACTCTTGGCTCTGAGACGTAAATATTAGCTTTAAGAGCAACTATGCTTCAATCACTTGGTGCTGGTTATTGATCCCTTAGAGACACGCCAACATATAAATGGCTGATATATATATATATATATATATATATATATATATATATATATATATATATATATATATATATATATATATATATATATATATATATATATATATATATATATATATATATATATATATATATATATATATATATATATATATATATATATATATCTTGTAATGAACTTATGCTCACAAATATTTAATATTTAGGAAGTGGCAAGAACAGGCTCTTTTTCATTTTTAAGATCAGTGCCACAAAGGATTATTTAAAGCCAAGGGCAAGGTCACCAACAGAGCAAAAACACAGAAAAACACTCAAAGAGGTTAATGAAAAATGTTAAACAATCTTAATTATTTATTACAAAAAAATAATAATCACTTAAATGAAACCCCACAAAAAGAGCTGAATAAGGGTGTACAAGAAAAAACTTCAACTAAAATAAACTTTCACAGATGGATCGAGAGACAGTAAATAGGAGGAGAAAGGAAAACAACCTATTCCTATGAAAGCCCTGAAAACTTCAGTAGGAGAGAATGAAAGGGGGAAGTGGCTTAATCCTAAATTTTACAAAATAAACCTTAATATTACATACATAATAAATCACCTAAACAAAAGAAAACTGCCGATGTTAATATCAATTAACAAACGCCCAGGGTGATAGCACTATGAATTTATAGCAGTGGCAAAACCACACAGATGGCTGTCCAAAAACAATTCTGAAATCACGAGGAGTCTGCAGCCAGAGGATACAGCACACTGACACGCGTCAGCAACATCTATATAAAGTGCACACAGTTTATATCCTTACCGGCTATCAAAATAGAATCAGGCGTTTTCACGACTCCGGAGGTTGGCAGGGTGAAGGCACACAGGACGAGGGGAAAGATGGGCTGTCCTTCCAAAGGCAACAGGCGAGTCCAAGGATGCAAAGATGAAAAGAGGATGCAGGGGAGCACAGGCAGTACCCTCCAGAACGCATGGGAAGGGCATCTGACCGCAGCAAAGGAGATGCCCCTCAGTACACAGCTGCAACAAAGTCTCCAGACAGAGGAAAACCAGCAAAACTGTAGAAAAATTGTATGTCGAATCCTGTGCGAATAGTCTCCAAAAACCTCCAGGATAAGGAGCCGAACACACACTGCCTTCATCCTCAGCCAACAATCCCCACCAAATGTGAGGCGGCGAATGGGGAAATCACCAAACAAGCATTTCAGCCAAATACTTACATGAAAAGAGAAAAAAAAAAAACTTTCATGGGCGAGGTACCACTTAAATAATAAAAACCTTCGGTAGGAGCGAGAAGAATCTTAACCAGCTTTTCTTGTGGCACAAAAATAAAATTAAATTGAAATTAACTGAAAGTAATTTACTTTAAAAGGCCACGAATAAAAATTAAGTGTTATTACAATATATATATATATATATATATATATATATATATATATATATATATATATATATATATATATATATATATATATATATATATATATATATATATATATATATATATATATATATATATATATATATCTCTCTCTCTCTCTATCTCTCTATATATATATATATATATATATATATATATATATATATATATATATATATATATATAAATATATATATAATTTATGTGAATAACATATTGTGTTTTTATGATTTTTTCGTATTTAAAAGGATATTTATTTTGTCTTAGCCAGGAACTAAAAACATATGAAATTTGCGTGCAACAATGAAAACAGACAAAGCTCATTTTATTATCGGTTACTACAGAATTTTTGTATATGGTAAACAAAGAAGATATGCATTCTATATCCCAGTATCCATGCTATAAAGAATATAACTAAGTATAATTTGAAAGTAAAAGAGCGTTTAACAACAGTAAGTGACTGATAAATCATGATTAAAACTGTGGCATAATAAGATTGTTAATAGTAAAAATAACTCCATATGACAAGTTGTCCGAGTGATCTCAGCAGCAGTCGGTGGAAAGGAAACTTCCCTCTCAGCCGACCTCTCTTGGCCCTTCTTCTTGGATAGACATCCTATATTCTTGGCCACAACGAATGAGCTCTAAAAACTGTTATCCGACAACTGCTACCAAGTATGTCTAAAATAGAAATCCTATCAGGACCGCCGATACATTTCATGAAATTTTTCTTAATTTAAATATTTGTCCTTGCATCAGTATCATCTCCAAACTCCTGTGTATCTGTTGGGAATTCAGTATTTCCAATAATCTTATTCATCATTATTCTCAAAAAAATTTTATTTCTGATAACGATATACAGAACAGTTGGCTGTTCAAGATAGAACTACTTTTCCTCCGCTGGTCGATTGAATTACACAAATCTGACGAAATTCAAAGGAAAATAGCTGGCTGTAATCAGCCAATCAGAAGCAATCTTACGTCCGGTCATTCATTTGACGTTCTATGTAAATATTTGAACTCTAATGTAGCTAATTGTGTTCAGAAACATTTGAACGGGACTGGTGAAGGCTATGGTATTCGATAACTGAATTTATCCTAATGCAGTGATTCTTAAACTGGGGGGCGCCAGATGCTTCCAAGGGGGCTGCAAGCAGAGTTGCCAGAGGGTGCCTATTTTTTTTTTATTTGTGATGTTAATTACAAAATTGCCAAAAACGTTATCACTGCTTCCATATATTTTCTAATTATTATCTCAAAACATGCCAAAAATTCAAAATATAAGTCAATTTTAATTTTAAATCTTGCTTATGAATTGTCTTTTATTGCTATGATAAGTATAATAGCATACAAGTTGAAAATATATTGTTTATAGTTTATAGTTGGCAAAAATTTCGGGGGTAGGGGAGCGTGGGGTCTATAAATAATGCAGAGGGGGGCGCAAGGCAAAAAAGTTTAAGAACCACTGTCCTAATGCAAACCACTGTTCAGAAATTGAATAAGAAAACTACACTTTTATTATAAAGTTTGACAGAATTAACAATATTTTCAGTCGTTGTAGCTACATTATTTATCGTTTCAATGGGAAATCGGAACTAGCTTCAAAAGGTTTAGGAGTTAGAGGAAAAATCGTTAACGAAGCTATACTGTACATGCGTCGACGGTTCATCGTCTCTACCTTACAAACAACTCATCCCTCTTCCCATACCCCCAACCCCTGTCCCTCCACCTCTATTTCCTACGTCAGTCTCAAGAGCCAAACGCAAGTGTCTGATGATATTACATTACGTAATTTCCCTCTGATACAACGTCTTATATAATCATAAAAAAAATCACGCATAAAACCATGAACCACGTTGTAGTTTGTTGGTATAAACTTTTTTCTTTGTCAGGGAATTTTGTTTCTTTTGAAATAATTAAGTGAATATATACTAACAGGTAAGGAAACGTCTCCACCAATAAGGCTTACCTTTGAGACAGAGAATTCATTCATATTTTCAACAGTTTCTACTGAATAAACAAAAGCGGCGTTGCCATTTAGCGGGTCTAGTGAATGCAGGCGGCAAAAGGAATCATTTCCCTGACTGTACCACCGTTAAACTCCCAAACATCGTCCACACAATTGTTTATTGCCTGATGGTCTTAAGCTGTTTCTTCTCTGTCTGTATGTTTATTTATTTATTATCTTTTCTCTCTCTCTTTTGTAATACTCAATGCGAGTACAGTAGTTTGTTTTTAGCTTCCTTCTGGGTAGTTTGTCACCAGCCTTTTGCTTGTTCCTTTAGAACAGGATTTAGTCATTTTATTCTGATGCTTTATTGTAATCCTAATTTGTAATTCTGATTTTATTAGTTTACTGATTGCCATATTCGCTGTTTGCAGCCTAGAAAATGCAACTGTGAGGAGTTGTGAAACGTTGGCATATTATAATAATATGCATATGGACAGTGCCTTTCCCTGACCTGCCTTGGATTATATGTATCTATGTATGCATATGTGTGTATGTATATGTATATGTATATGTATGTATATGTATACATATATGTATACATACACACACACACACACACACACACACACACACACACACATATATATATATATATATATATATATATATATATATATATATATATATATATATATATATGTATGTATGTATGTATATATATTGATATATGTATTGTATATATATATTGTATATATATATATATATATATATATATATATATATATATATATATATATATATATATGTGTGTGTGTGTGTGTGTATGTGTGTGTGTGTGTGTGTATATATATATATATATATATATATATATATATATATATATATATATATATATATATATATATATATATGTATATATTACATATATGTATTGAATATATGTGTATGTATATGTGAACTGATTTATATAGAAATTCATGTCTGAGACATAAGGAAAATCTGCTAGTTGTTTGTATGCATTTGTGATCAGAGAGAAACGAACAGATACTGCTGATTCATCGAATGTCGTACGATCACTGGGGTTTGGCGTGGGCAATGCAAATGAGTGCCATACATCAAAGCCCCTTATTGGTTCCTTTCGATTATAAGTGACCAATCAGCTGAGGTCTATGACCTAAGCAAGTCCAGTTTGAAAAGTTGATAACCAGTAAGGGATTAGCGGTTGATGGGTTGGGGCGTGTCTATGAGACAGTGATCAGCACGTGTCACCTCAGAGTATCCTCCAACTATAATTGCATAATTAAGTAGCGTAATATTAGCAACAGGGCCCTGTGTAACTATTAAGGAAGATACTCATGTGTTAATTGTATCTTATGCATTTCATTTGTACTAGTAGAACCTACATGTGACTGAAAATCAGATCATATTTTTGGTGTTAGTCGTGGAGTCTTTCCAGTACATAAATAACAGCATAATTGTGAAGGTGAAATAAACAATGCAAACTCGAAGAAAATCGGTGCGCGATGGCAGGAGTGCCAGTACTAGCAGCACCAGTGCTAACAGCAGTGCCAAAGGAGAGGGCAGTGTGAAAGAGCTGTCAACAACTATCCAACACGTGTTAAGAGTTGCACAAATTAACAAATGAAACACAAAACAAAAAGCCCATCGATGCACCCATAATTTTGGCCGACGTCGCATCATCCCCGCAAGTGCGATCAGTCGAGAAAATAAAAAACTGTCAGTGCTAGATGGATCAGTGCCTGAGTTTGACAACTCATGCAATGGTGAAGGTTTCCTTTTGGATCGAGACCTTCATAAAGGCCTGTCCACACTTGGAAACATTGTTTGGAAACAATGTTTGGAAACTGTTTCCAAAAAGTTTGTAAACTGTTCCCCAACTGTATGCAAACAATGTTTCCAAACTGTATGCAAACAATGTTTTATTATAAGGTGTTATAATATATATAACCATTTTACAAGTGTTTATATGTCTCTGTGAAAATTTTGACGTTTTGCTTGCAGATTCGTCATTTGTTGTGAAGATGTAATTTTAAAATGCCTTTTTCGTACAGATAAATTGTGTATCAGGTAATCTTACAATGTCTTGATATGTTTTTTTCATTTGTGTGATATATGGAATTGTATACAGAGTGTTATGAACGACGAATTCTTAGCATGTTGTGGAGAGGAAGAGATATTTTGAGATTCTTATCAGATCACTTAGGTACATCCTGTGTTTACCCAAGTGTGTGGAGGAGGCAAAAAGACCCCTCTTATCTTATCGTGATGAGCTGTCAGCCAATCGGTGAGTTACCTATTATATCTTTATCATGTATGTCTAACCCATGTTTATTAGCTGTGTCTGTGCTTATTCTTTTTTGTAAACTGAGTGATACCCATTTTCCACTAGTCTGGATATAACTTATGAATTGTTGCCTCACCCATAACTTGATAAAGTTACATCGATTTTCTCAAGTGATAAGTAAATTTATGGAATCACGGTACTTTTAGAGATTCAGTCAAACATCTTTGTTATGAGGTTTCAAGTATCTGGTCGATGTGAGATAACTTTTTGGTATTATTGTTTGTGTAATAACCAGGTGCTTGATCACTTCGTGACAGTTTCCAAACTGCATACAAACTGTTTCCAAACAGTTTGGAAACAGTTTCCAAACTGTTTCCAAACTGTTTGCAAACAGTTTCCAAACACCGTTTACGAATAGCTGTTTCCCATCCAGAATGGGAAACACTGTGTGTGTGTGTGTGTGTTTGTGTGTGCGACCGAGGCGACGATGAATTAGTACCTACTCAAGACTTGCAGTGATAACACCATGTGTTCAGCCGAAAAAACTCATTCATCCCCAGCATTGTGGGATGTAACAAATGTGGATTACAAGAACAGAATTAAGAAGATGGATGCCTTGACGGGGATAGCTGATAAACTTTCTGTTAGTGTAAGTGATACAGAAAACAAGAGGAAAGCCATCAAAGTGCAATTCAGGAGGGAACATCTGAAACTCACTTCACTGAAAAAAGTGGAAGTTCCCCAAAGAAGTGCTCATGGTTTGGTTATGAGCCCCTCCTGTTTTTGCTGCAGGGCCAAGAATCCAGAGGAACCCGGTCAACAGACTCGCCAGAGAGAGAGGTAAGGTGATGTTACTATTATTAGTATTATTACCGTAAAACATAATAACTGCTATTACTATTATTACCGTAACTGTTGCAAAAGTAGGGAAAAATAGATGTCATTGATGTGTATAATTTAATCTTATCAATGCTCAGCAGACATCTACAGGTAGATTTACAGGCAGCCTGTTAACATAGGGCTACACATAATTACCCTGCCAAGCAACACTTCCTTACGGTGAGAGAAAGTAATCTCGAAACTCCTTCCTTATGTCCCGTGCATCTACAGTACTCCTTCGTGGTATATTTTGCAAATCAATGAACCCTTCACCTTCATTCATTGCTGCTCTCCACAAGCCTGCAGTTATACTGGCATTATCCACATTTTCCGAGTCAAATGTACCGGGTGGTGAATAAACATTTCTCGACTCCACAGTCCTGCGTAGAAAATTATGTAAACATATGCATGTCAGAGTAACACTCTCTACCTTGTCTGGGTGTAATGCAATAGGTTTTAGAAACACTCTGAACTTCGATGCTAAGATTCCAAACACATTTTCTACTATCCTCCGTGCCTTACGTAATCTGTAATTAAAGATCCTCTCAGGGGAGGACCTATCTAGATTATCTGGAAATGGTTTCAGTAAGTAACGTGATAAAGCAAAGGCGTCATCTCCAACAAACATGTATGGCACAGGATTGCGTCCCTCTGCAAGTGGCTGGTCTGGAGGTAGCCTGAGCCGCTTCTGCTCTACTTTCTCGTACAGACTTGTATATTTAAACACACCTCCATCCGAAATTCTGCCTTGACATCTTACATCTGCATATATAAACTGGTAACCTGCATTTACGCACGCCATGAGTACAATTCTGTGTGTCCCTTTGTAGTTGAAGAAAAGGCTTCCACAATTCTTTGGAGCTTGCATTTGAATATGCTTCCCATCTAGTGCGCCAATACAGTGTGGAAAGTTCCATCTGTGAGCGAACCCATTTGCTGCTTCAATCCAGTCTTCTTCCGTAGCAGGCATCTGAGGAGAAATATGCGTAGTCAGTGAAATAACAAACATGCACACAATATGATACCCCTGCAATTGGGATACTGCGATAAGGAGAGGAATGATCATAGGTAGACTAAGATTTCTCTCTCTCTTTCTCTCTCTCTCTCTCTCTCTCTCTCTCTCTCCAGAGATGACACAATACCCAATGGGATGGAATGGAATGTGAAGCGAAAGACTCTCTAAGATTATTCTTAAAAATAATGAATATATTAACACCAGCAACAGTCACAACTACAAACAACAGCAATAATAATGATAGATAACAATAATGATAATGAGAACAGTAATAATTATAACAATAATGCATAACAATTATAACAATAATAATGATATTAAAAACAATGTAATAGTAAGGAATCTGCCAACAAATAACAATAACAACAAAAAGAAGCAGAACAACAACAACAACGATATCTATAAGTGTTTCTCTTTTCTTTCAGGTTGCTGAAGTTGATTCTGAGCAAGAAACTGATGCTGTAATTGAGAGTCCACATCAAGCTGGAACACCTCAGAGCGCTTCCCCGCCCCGTCGTTCGTCATCTAAAAAGGCCTGCTGACAAAGTGAAAGAAGCATTTCACTTGATGAAGTCTTTAGCACAACATGTCACTACACGAGATGTGTTCGGTGAAAATGTTGCCCATAAACTGACAACATGCGGAAGAAGTAAGCGCAAGGTATCAATGGCACAGCATAAGATTAATGAAATCATTTTTAACTTGGAAATGGGGTATTTCAGGGAGGGTGCGACTCAATTCACCCAGCAAACTTCATATACAGGACAAAGGTATTCAGGGTTTCCAGTGCCAACATCGCAAGCCATCCCACAGTACTTTACCGTCCCAAGTGGTGCCTCTACTCCAAGTAGCTCTCCTTCCCTAAACTCATGTAGTAATTATTGTGATTAAAATATGATTCCAACATAAATATGTTTTTCTAGTAAACACGCCTTTCATATTGTTCTTAAATGACATAAGGTAGGAGAGAGAGAGAGAGAGAGAGAGAGAGAGAGAGAGAGAGAGAGAATAAAACAATGAATACTTCTGGCTTACTTACCTTAACATACCGTTTCAGTGCTAAGATCAAAGCTTCACAGACCTCAGGAACCACAGCTGAGATGGTCTGCGTCGATATCCTGAAGGTGTACATGAGGCTCGTGAAGGAATCTCCACTTGCAAGATACCTCAGTGTAATAGCCAATCTGATGTCAGGTGCAATAGCCTTTCTGTATTTTGCATCCTTTCGAGATATATTTGGAGCCACCATCCGTAAAAGTTGTTCAAAGTCAGTTGTGGACATCCGAACAATATTAGTGAAACCTCCTCCATCTAATCTCAATTCCGCCAAAAGCAAGTCACCATAGGGTCCTTTTTCTAAAAACTTCCTCACCCATATCTTTCGCTTTTTCTTGACCTTCCTTGACTTTATCAAAAGTGCAAAGTAAAATGCAGACGCTGCTGCAGCAACCTCTACACTCATCACAGGCATGACGACAACTTGAGGTGTAGACAGAAAACATTGTTTGGAAACACTTAACATATAATTTGCAAACTGTTTCCAAACAGTTTGCAAACTGTTTCCCAATTTTTTGGAATCAAGTTTCCGGAAACAGTTTCCAAACTGTTTGGGAACAGTTTCTCAACATTGTTTCCAAACAATGTTTCCAAGTGTGGACAGGCCTTAAAGTGTATTGAAAATGCCACATTAAGCTGGACAGATAAAGAAAAAATTGTACAAACAAAACAAAAAGTGACCAGAAATGCAGCACGGCAACTCAGGGGTTGGGACGTCAGTTATTCAGCAGACTGGTGTACTTTTAAACAACACCTCAGCAGTTTGCCCTGCCTCGAGAAGAGAAGATAGAACTAATTGAAGCTTATGACCCCACGTTGGGGGTGGGGGAGTCTATTTCAGCATTCTGTAATCTCATCGGTGAAGACCATGAGTCCCTCACTCCTGAAAGAGACCAGATTGTAGAGGGAAAAGAAAGCCTTCTGCCGATGCATGCTGAAGCGAATTCTTCCCACCTCCATAGTGGGATTCCTTATTGACGAAGAGAGGCCCTTACAAGTCTTGCTGCTGGAGGTTCAACTTCTGTTAGACCACGAACAACGCCAACAAGCAAGAGGGAGGGGGCAGGCCACCTCCCAACTGTTTGTTGCAACAGTTAAACAACCTGGCCAAGCGAGCCTTCAGCCAGCCCCACCCACCATCCAGTGGGCAGGGTCGTGCACCCAGGGACCTCAAAGAAGTAAGGGCAACTCAGCAGGGAATAAGACGGTTGGCCGTTGCTAGCAGTGTGGAGGGGAGGGCCACATGAGGGCCAAGTGCCCCCTCTCACTGAGCCGTGACGTTGTTTTTGGTGTAATGCAACCACCTTGTGAATGCTTGCTCAAAAAACGATGACGGCCAGCGGTACAATGCTTCCCCTATACCAAGAAGAGGAGGGGAAGGTGGCGTGAAGGAGGAGTCAGGAGGACCCCAACTACACCATGCTCATCAGGTCCAAACAATGACTATGCCTCCGGTAGAACAAGGGAGGCCTTGTTGGCGAGTTGGGGAGGGGGGAGTCAACCAACTCCCCGAGAAGTAGTGGAGAGCCCTCCACTAACTGTCGCTGCCCCTACCTGAACGTTGAGGGTGCCAGGAGAGAAGGTAATGCAAGACCCTATTGGTTGCCCTCGATCCGTGAAGGAAGTCGCAGTGCCAATTGTGCAAATATGGGTAGGAGAAGAAAGTCACGGAGCCAATCGTGTAAATGTGGATAGGAGAGTGACAGGGAAAGGGCGTTGGTTGACACTGGTGCAAGCGTGTCTTTGTTAGAAGAGCACTTTGTGACAGGGCCGGTTCCGCCTATGAAAGATTGTTTAGTTTTAAGTACAGCAGGTAGTCATCGGATGGTAAACCAGAGGACTGTGAAGCAACAGGTAACCATCGGTGGGTGAGTAGTGACACACTCCTTTTATGTGGTGCCACCATTACAAGTAGAAGGAATTTCAGTTATTTTAGGAATTTATTTTGTGGATAGGAACGAAATAATAATAGCTGGCACAGACGGAAAGGGGATCGAAGTATGTTTAAAAGGACAACGAATCCCCACAGAGGGGGTCGAGAGACCGAGGTGCCTACAAGCCTCCCTAAGATCGAAGTATGGTGGGGACGAAGTACCCGCTGCTCCAGAGGCAGGAGATGTGTCACCATCCCAGACCCTCTCATCCGTCACTATGACACCCGCACGGAACTTACCGGAAGGACTTTAGTTGTGATCAGACCCCATCAGAAATGGGAAGATTTTGTCATTCCGTGTCTGAACAAGGTAATAGACAGTGAGGTTAATGTGCCATTTATTAATGTTAGTGATCAGCATATATTAGAGAGGGGGCCGATGTGTGACCTTGAACCTTGTGAAATAGCACATGCTTTCACACACTCGCGACCTTCAGTAGCATACGTCAGGGTCGATGCGAAGAACTTCTAAATAGACTCCTGCGAACAGCTGGTAGGTCTACCATTGTTACTTATCAAAATATTGTTAAGGAAATTATAGAAAGTTATCAAAATGTAATCACGGTTGGCGACGAAACCCCAGGCAGAATAAATAATTTTCCTTTTGTTACAGAGACCAGGGATCAACGACCTATAAAATCTAAGCCATATAGAATTCCAGTTTGTTACCTGCGGGAAATGGAGAACGAAATTGATAAATTAAGGGAACACGGGACAATTAAAGAAAGTGAATCTCCCTGGGCCTCGCCAATCGTGATGGTTAAAAAGAAGGACGGTTCTCTTAGGCTATGTGTTGATTATAGAAAGTTGAACAGTATCACAAAAGACAATGCATTCCCATTGCCCTCTATCGAAGAATTGTAGGTTAAGGTCAGAGATAGTAAATTCTTCACAACCTTGGATTTAAAGTCGGGTTATCATCAAATACCTATAGACAAGAGTAGCAAAGAAGACAGCCTTTATAGCTAATGATTAATTGTTTGATTATAATTACCTTCCTTTTGGAGTATAGAACGCTCCTGCCCATTTTTCACGTGTTATGATGTCCGTATTAGCTTCGCTATTAGGGCATAGCATGTTTTTATACTTAGATGACATAACCATAATAGGGGCTACATTAAAAGAACATAAGAACATTATTGAAGTCTTAGAAGCTTTAAAGCGACATGTGTTAGAAATTTTGTTTACTAACACCTATTTACTGATATTAAAATATTTACAATGCATTTTGTCTACTTAACACACCTGCATTCAACTGGGTAAGGCAACAGTGTGATTAGCATACACCCTCCTAATTTCTCATAAATGTACAAAAACGAGATTAAAAGAAAGGTATATTGCTACTTAGCCACACTGTTTCGTTGTTCTACAGGTGTCCTCGTAGAATTTAAACGTCCTGGTCCAACGTTTTGGAATAACTCTTCACTTAACAGTGATAGCTACGTGACTACAACTAGCTTTGCTTTTACGCTCGAGCTAATCCACAAGGGGAGGTTCCAACAATATTTATGCTGGTTTAATTATTTAATTATTTCGTTATTTCATTTGATTTACTGAAAGTTATTTTACTTTAATCCTAATTATAATTAATTCAATTAATGGATATTAAAGCCAAATACGCTATTATATTTATTAAATTACTAACGTTTTCGTTTACGCATTTAGTACTTCAGTCATGAACGAAACTCAAGGGTGCATTTTTAGCAACATTTATTACGTTTAAGAGGAACTAAATTTTATTTATTAGGGATACTCAATATTCGTTGCACAATTCCATCATCCTGAAAGAATTTTCCAACATATTCCCCTTAGAGAATTGCAATATCATCTATTGCAATTAATATAATAATTACAATACTTAATATTAAATCAATGACATACTTAAATTACAACACACACCTATGTTATTGATAAAGTTATTTAATTAAGATACTTTGATATTTAATTTTACATA